>NC_044506.1:12284450-12299450 GCF_902362185.1 Chanos chanos | reverse complement strand
GTGTGTGTGTGTGTGTGTGTGTGTGTATGTGTGTGTAACAGGATGTTTATATATTGAAATACATGAGTGTCTATATGCCTGTACGAGATGCAAAGTATGACTGCTCGTATGTGTGTGTGCCTGTTGTACATTAGCGTGTGTGCGTTCGTGTGTGTTTGTGTGTGTCTGTGTTTATGTGTGTGTGTGTCTCTGAATGAGCAGTTGTTTGACTCACGGGTTGCTGTTGTCCCAGACGACACACTGGGGATCTGACGTGCCCTTTAGAGAGAACAGACACAGAGACACAATTTCAGCTGGAGGATACAAAAAAAAGCCGTGAAGGTAAGAAAAGGAGGAGGGAGTAGAGAGAGAGAGAGAGAGAGAGAGAGAGAGAGAGAGAAAGACAGAGAGAGAAAGACAGAGAGAGAAAGACAGAGAGAGAGAGAAGCACATGTACTAAAGAGTACATTTAACTTTGTTTCAGCAACATGTTTACCTTTTACCCCCCCCCCCCCCCCCCTTTTAGGAATCATTCAGTCTAGACTATGAATGATTCATTATAGACTCATTTGTTATCCATTGATTGTGGGGAGTCTGGGATGATTCCACACGGTTCCAGCCGTGTGCCAGTCCCTGATCAGAGATCAGTGGTGCGTGTCTGGGTGAGTCACCACTTATTGGTTCATCAGTGAATTGACTGCTGTAATTGACTAATCTGTCCCAGCCACAGCCCCAGTTTTGCCCATTATTTCTCTCTTAAGGGAGAAAACCATTGGCACAGCTCTCATTGACCATAATGGGATCTTACGACGTATACAATGAGGCACATGGACCCCCCAGAGAGAGATCAAAGACACCTGGGCCTCTTTCACTGCTGCATCCCAGATAAGTTTCCTAAATATGGACCACTTGGAGTTAGATAGAGTGTGATCGTTCACATTGTTTAACTCTACTAGCACATTCAGAAACTGAAAGTTCTGCATGTGTGAAACTGTATCATCTATATGATCTTATAGAGTTAAAAAACAAAGGACAAAATGAGCTGGAGTCTGGTCTTGGTAGCGCCACCTCATCTACATGTGCCCCCTTGTGGTTGAGGATGGCATTGCGACTGACTGAGTTTGCAGAATGGGTTCAGATGACAGGTGAGATGATGTGAGAGGCGTTTTGACTGACAGATGACCGCCTGTTCGATTTCATTCCATGCAGCAGTGACATAAGCAGACATGAGCTTTCAGTGTTCATCTGTCTCCGCAGCATCTACATCTGTCTGTATTTCATCACGTCAGACTGGCAAAGAGGAGATCTGTCCGAATAACTGTGTGTGTGTGTGTGTGTGTGTGTGGACTAATGCCATGCCAGCTCAGCTCTGCAAGCTGCCATGGAGCAGGTTAGACCTTATTAGCACATTTTGAATCTGTGACATATGGATTTAATACTTGTTTTAAAAGCAAAATTACTTCTTGTGTGGTGGACACAGACTGTATATTCAATCATTATTTTGATTCGGCTCTGAAATGTCAGTGATAAGAAGTGATAAGAATTATAATAGTGATTTTTTTTTTTAGAAACTGGGTTTTAATGGGTCCTTGAATGTAACTTCAAAATACTTACAAAGACTATAAAGATTATGGTCTTTTAGCTCCAGACCACAGGTGGTCTAATCTGGTGCTGATGAAAATGACCATAGCTTAAGTAGTGAGTGAGACAGTCCACAGCTGCTGCGCTTTGGGGGGGTTACAATGGTGTGTTGCCCCCACTCCAACCCCCAGCACATCTCTGGATCACTGTGGAGAAAGTCATTCTCTGAGCAGATGTCCATGCAGTGAGGACATGTCCCAAAGCAATGACCTATACCCCACAGCTGACCTGGCCCCCTGCACCCCTAACATCTGTCCCTACCACTATCAAGTGTGGGTCCAGCCAAGGTCGCAATCAACCAACTGTAGACCACCTCAGACCACCACCCCCCCACGTAAACCGGGCAGGACCCCCTGGGGTGATGGCAGTAGCAAGGGGCAAGCGTACGTGTAGAGATGTGGTCAAGAGGCGCAAACACACACACACACACACACACACACACACATACACACACAGACCAGCGCTATAATCTACACACTTCTCCGAGCCTCTGAAAACTGTGGAGTGGGCACAGGTTTCCATGGCGACTTGAGGGAACATCAGAGAATGAATGGAGTTCTCTCTGGGGCTCATTCCTGCTTCTAAATTCGGTTTGTAACCGAATTTCAGTCTCTGAACCTAAGACGTGCATCTGTCTGATGTATCCGTTTTATTGTCTTTTTTTTTTCGCTATCTCGCATGCCTCTGCGCCTTTCAGTTTCAGGCAGATCTCCACAGCCGTTTAAGGCACTATTCAAGGAAAATGTGAAGGTCACTGATTACGTGGTAAATGTCGTACTGTCATGGATCGAGTGACACCCACCCACATCATCCACACTGTTCATGTACGGAACATGGATAATGAATCTTCCACTGTGGTTTGTGAACACTGCATGTTTTAATTGATGTGTTATGATCCAGGTTCTATTTTGTGACTGAGGGAAAAGCAGTATTGTGGATACGTAATATCTTAAGGCGTAGTTTCCATACAGACAGTGATGTTCTGCGTAGTGGAAACATCGCTTTAAAGTTACATAAATGTCATTAGGGAGTTCTTCTTCATTAAAAATGACAGTTTGTATGAAGGAGATGAATAAAAGTGTGAAAATGCTTTGTGTGTGATATATGTCCTGGTTCTGGGTGAATGTGGTATAGCCAATGGCAATCCTAAAGTGCACATACAACGAATTATAGTTCATTATGATTTAACTGTACAGTTTACAATGAAAATGCTTTGATTTATGGCCTTGTATGGTATGCCTCAACAAATGGAACGCTAGACAGTGTGGTGTAAAAATCCACTTACATTGAGCAGAGGGGCTAGCTCCACCACTATCATTGGCTCACTGGGTTTGGGCAAAGGACGCACGGTCACTGTTAGAATCTTAGAGCTGATCACCAATGGACTTCTGAGAGAACGGAGAGGAAAGAAGAGAAAGAAAGAGGAAGAGAAAGACAAACAAGATAGAGGACTGAGTCAGCTTCAAGCACCATCTCAGCCTGTATGTGTTCCTTTGTCTGTGTTCGTGTGTGTGTACATGTGCGCGCCTATGTGTGTGTGTGTGTGTGTGTGTGTGTGTGTGTGTGTGTGGTTAAGGTGGCAATCAGGTCACAGAGGGGCAAACAGGCATACACTGATCAGACGTGCCTGCACCCCCTGGAGCAGAAGGTGTGAGATTTGTGTGCTCTCTGGAGAAAATTAATGAGACACAATGCGAAAAGTCAACCGAAAACAAACTGGACTGATTCTCATACATATTCAATATCCCACACCGTAATCAAGTTCACTCAGGAGCTCTGACCCGAATACCGGTGCTCCCACCGAAGTAAACGAATGAACAAAAAAAAAAGAAGACAAAAACAAATAAAAGAAATAGAAGAGAGAGAGAGAGCTGAAAAAGAGGGGGAGAAATAGAGTGAGGGTTACAGAAAAGAAAAGAAAGAAAATGAGGAGAATAGTAAAGCGTAGAGACGCTCATGGTCTTTTTTTTTTTGAGGAGAAAAAAAAAAGATCGGTGCACAGACTGCTGAAATTTTGGGTTGTACACCCTTGTGAGCTGAGGCTTGGGGTAGCTCTGCAGGACCACATGGTTCCTATCTGGCTCATTAAGCTTCCCTCACACCCAGTCTACCCATGTCCTCCGTGGACCCGTTACACATCCCGAGCACACGATCCCCTGGTTCCGGTTCCATAAGCACAGGCAACCCAGTTCCACAGCACTTCCCAAACAACACTCTCCCGTCACGAAATCTGCTTCACTTTAAAGTATAACCACATCAAGCTTCGTGAAGGACGGTCTGTCTAATTTTTTAAATTATGTACTGAGAATGTAAAGCATGCGAGTTGGTATTTCCCTATTAAAACACACATGCATTTAAAAAAAAGCCCCTACATAGATACACCAACCATTTAACAGATAGCAACTATGCAAAGCTTCCGCTCTTAATGAGATTATGACATGGACTACTTCACGCTAGCGCTGTGTTACATGTCTCTAAGTATTATAAAGTCTGTTGAGGAAAAAAAAAAAGAGGTGAAGTTTTCCTAGAAAAAGCCAAAAAGCCATTTGGTAAACTTCTTCTGAATTCTTTTTTGGGAGTTGATCGGTTCTAAAACAGATATGGTCCAACTGTAGTTCAGGAAAGTCATTTAATGGAGGAGAAGAAGATTTATTGATTTAACAAGATCTCAAAAAGACAGAAGAGCTCCATGGTCAAAAAGCAAAAATGCACCCCAACTTTTTAAAACTGAAGTTGACAGTTAGAAGTTTGACAGTCAGTAATAAGGATGTGTGTATTCATTGTGAAACTGTTTGCTTTGATTAACTGTAGACAGTCAGTGTTTGTGATTGCTATTTAACTGAGCAAGCTGGTTAATCATAATTGCAAATAGATTTTTCCAAAGCCAATTATGCTATTTTCCATAACTAGACACAGGAATGGTGCTGTTTATATAAAACATAGAGATGCATATAAACACAAACATTTTCTTTCAAAGCCCTCCCAAACACAAAGTCCCACCCACCCCCACACACACACACACACATACACACACACACACACACGCAAGTTACACTCACTTTGGCGCTGGTAGAATGAGCCCAAGGGTACGATAGAGGATTGCTCCAATGACAAAGTAAGAAGTTTCGTCTGATTCTGCAAACAGAGCAAACAGAGGACGAGAATAGCATTAGAAACAGAACTGTGATTCCCTGGGGCCTTCCAAAGTCAAGCAGTGTGATGCATAAACATCGTCTCAAACCAGAATGACCTCAGTTCTCCCTAGTCATATAGAAACACACATGAACACACACGAACACAGAAACGCACACACACACACATGCCAAACAAAAAGGGCTAGTCTCCTCTGTGGCCTGTTCTGTGTGGTTGTACATATAGATTCTTTAAAAACCCCAACAACTTCAACAGATTTCTAAACTTAAGGGTGCTTGAAGAGAACAAGAAAGGGAGACAGAGAGAGAGAGAGAAAGAGAGAGAGAGAGAAGGAGGGAGGGATGGAGAGAGAGAGAGAGAGAGACAGAGAGAGAGAACAGCAAAATGGAAATGAATGGACCAAAAGAAATTAGTAAGAAGTGACACAAAACATGATGCTTGTAATCATTCTCTGCATGAAATTCAAATTCTCTGAGAGAAAAAAACAAAAAAAACCCATCTTCACTGTGGTCTACAACACAGGCCTATCCATCCATCCATCCATCCATCCATCCATCTATCCATCCATCACTCTGCCAATCCCCCTTTTCTTTTTTTTCTTTTTTTTTTAGTTTCACCCTCACAACTCCCATGTAGACCCTCATTCAGACCTCTCGTTCGTCTCTCATCATGGTGCACCTCATCTTTTATTCCCTATGCATCTCTTCATCTGGGCTCCCTATCTAAAACCCATTTCTCTCAAAAGTCCTCTCTTTTTCTCTCCACCACCCCTCCTACAAAGACTAAAAGCTCCAAGAAAGAGGCGCGTCCCTGCGTAAATGTCATCTCAGGTAAAAGAAAAAAAAAGGATGAGGAGGTAAGGAGATAGAGGGATAAAGGGGAAAAGAGATAAATGGATTGACAGAAAAGGCGTGGAATAAGTGGAGGCGTGTGCAATATTACATGGTTCTAATGTTATGATAGAGGGGAAATGAGAGAAAGAGTGAGAAAAGAGAGAGGGGGGGTGGGGGTGGGGGGTGGGGGCAGAGAATCCAAGCATATTGAATACTGTAGTAAGGTATATTGATACCGAATTTCATTATGTGCAAATTATGCAGTCACTGCAGTCTCGGTAAAGCAATATTCATGTTTCCATTGCAACAAAACACTGAGCCTCTCATTAAATTAATTTTTAGATTTATTTAATCATACCAAGTATAATTGCACCACCCTCGATTAAAACACTATAAACGATAGCAGGCTAAAATGATCACTACTCACCTTACTGAAATAAACAGCTGAAAAAATGGATAGCCAATTACATGACTATTGTGTTTTTTTTTTTATTATTTCTGACAGCTTTTTTAATGCATCTTACTGCTGCCACTGTCATGCCTATATGGATGATCAAGTTTCAGTGCACATGGAATGAGGCTGAATAGAGTTGAACACAGAGGACTGTTATGTACCCATGGGAACATGTCTTGAAGCATGAAAATTACATCTAAAATTGCCAATAACACACAGCACACAACAAATATGCAGAAGATATTGAACACATGCCAGGGCACAAAACAACTGCACCAGTTCATTATAATTGTGGACCAACATAGTCCAAAACAAAACCGTCGATATTTTAGTCAGGAACACAAAACGATAGTTTACCTTTGACACTAGATATAATAAACTCAGCTGTATGCAATGCAGCCAACCAATGTTTCTGGCATCAGTAGATTTCACTGGATTACTGTTGAAAGAACACCAGATGTTTGGCATCGATCACACTGAGAAATCCACTTTGAGCAAGTCTTCAGCCAATCACCAGCCAATCAATGGTAGACCAGCTCTGAGTGCATGTTTAATTGATCAAGTAAACGAATACCAAGCACAACTCACAATCCAAGGTTGGCTTTAATGTGTCCTCCCTCAGTTAAGTATATGGCATGTAGATATTTATTGCTTCACTTTTTAGGGCTTTCAAGAGATAAAGAGAAGGAAAACAGGCCCCTTTATCTCCGAAAGGACGGCGTGGGTACAAGGATGTGTATCTGCACAGCAAGTCTATCTTATTTTTATATCCAGTGGGCTGTTCTCCAAAGGTAGAGTGAAAGTAGGTTTACCTTGTTTAGGAAATTGACTGGCTGGATCTGAGACATTGGAGTAGAATGACAACTGTTTTTTACTTGTTCAGTTCAACTCTATCGTTAGCCATTTCTCTCTCTCTCTCTCCAGTGCACGTACTGAATCCTGTCTTTATTTGGTCATTTATTTAACCATTCTGTCTTTTTGAATGACCCTTTTTAGCACCTAAGACACAGACTACCTTCAACTGATGTACTCCTGTTCTCTCTCCGTCTCATAAAATGCATCATGGTCTTGTTCCATTTTCTAGAACTTCACATTTGAGTTGGCTTGGCTTTATACATAATCACAAAGGTTTCAAAAACAGTATCAACTCTTCTGAATTTCTGCCAACAAACCTGAGCTAAAAAAGAACAACATTGTCTAAGTCTTTCGAAACTCAGACTCGGTTCAACGAGGCCTAAAGCCCCAACGCATAATATCAGTCACCCGGCCGTCATGCTTACCTTCTGAGGACAAGGTGAAGACCTCTTTGGGGATGAAGAGTTTGTCCTCCGCAGAACGCGCCCAGTCCTTCATCCCCCTCCTTCCCTTCATGGGGAAGTTAATGTCACTGGAGACGGCCGAGACTGGTTCTCGCTGGATGGTAATGACTGGCGGGGTGGAAAGAGGTAACGGTTATAAGACAAAAAAAAAAAAAAAACATCTTCAGAAAACTCTGCACTTTAGTTGCATGTTCCAAAAACAAACAAAAAAAAGAATTAAATCTGAGCGATTTGGCTGAACTTCTGGAATTGAAATGTTCATCTCAGATTTATGAATTAATAAAGCTAAAAAAAAAAAAAACCCCTTTAGAGAAAGGATTCACTTTATACAAATGCCGAAACCAATGTCTTGCTCATTTTTCTTAGCTGTGCTTTTTTTTTTATACCAGAAATGATTTCAGTTCGTCTGTTAGGTTCTTAAAGAAGTTTGCAAAGACAATGTGCTAGGTTTCCAAGGGACTCACTTAAGTTGTTGGTGACAACCAGAAAACTCTGAAAAGGCTTCTGGGCTTCTCCGATGAGGTGGATGAAATCTTCAACCACCCGCATAAGCAGCACAGAACCCGGAGAGACCTGAGAATGACAGAGACTCCCATAAAAACGACAGTCGACAAAGTTAAATATGCATTGACATCAAAAAAGAGAAAACCTCTCAGCGCAACCACACCCACACACATGCCCACCCCCATCCTGTTCACACACACACACACACACACACACACACACACATCTCTCTATGTGAACAAATACAAACACGACTATATAACTCAATTTCTCTGTGTGGTTCCCTTTCTTACATAAACACAACACCACCAACAGTACTGTCTAAAATATTTTGCGGTTTTAGAAAAAAAAAAATTCTGTTTGTTTACTTTCACGCATAAACACAAAACACAAACTGTTATTCACTCGCTATTTGCTCCGTGCACAAAGCACACACATCCTTTAAAAGTCCCATTTCTCCTCTAAACTACTGTGAGTCCTGTAATACAACAGTTCTCAGGAACATCACTGCAAACTTTCAGTTCATAATAGAGCTGGAAAAACCGAAACACACTTCACACACAGAAACCACAAAAACACACCAGCACATGTTCACATAAGACATGCGGTGGTTTTCATCACCTAAAGCCCTAACCTCTGTTTTTGTTGGGTTTCGTATATTTCTCTCACATCAGAATTCTTTCAGCCTTTGTTTCAGAGGACACAAGCCTAATCATACTGCTTCTGATTCAAACCAGTCATTACTCAGTCTTATTGGATTTTTTTTTTATCTTTTTCATATGAAAATGAGAGCATTCATAATTATAATTTCTGTCATGAATGACTCTTGTGCTGGGGAGAAGAAGCAGTTGTAGTCAGAGGTGAACTGACAACATTTGGCATCATTTTGTTTTCCTTGTCCAACTTTTTTTTTTTCTTATCACCAATTAAAACCATTTTAATATGCAGCAGATGGCGGTTTATATGCAGCCAATTGACAGTCTGAATAGATTTGCATTTTGTTTTGCTCATAATGAATGGATGAAGATATAATACGCTAATTTAATCTCAAAATGATCTATATTCCACGTTTTTGTCTTGTTGAGTGTCTCCTTTGCTTTGTTTGAAAGAAGATGTTGGCTCTTTGATTTAGCTTACAGTCTCCGTTTTCCTTATGATGTTTGGTCAGCTTTTACAAATTCTGTTGGGCTTGTAGCACATAACATTTTCACTTTCTATGTGATACACACCCACATCCTTCCTATCTAATTCATATAATAAGTATTCTTTGCTTTCTAATGTGTGACAGTTATTAATTTGATATTTCATTTCTGTTAGCATTCAAACATAACTCTTTCCTGGTAAAGTCTTTATTGGTGTACTGTATTTGTTGGTCTGTTGTATATTTACTTTTATTCCAGTCTTATTGAGCCAGACCGCTGCTCCATTTATGATGGGCCAGATGGTGCGTGTGCGTGCGTGTGCGTGTGTGTGTGTGTGTGTGTGTGTGTGGGGTCTGTTATTGAAGGGCATTGAGGTTGAGCCAATTGCTTTGTTCTAATGCACAAATGTACAACTTTACAAATGCATAAATACAATTGCATGGACACACAAACACATAAACAGTGAGAGTCACAGTGTGTTTGTGGAGTGAACAGTGAGAGTCACAGTGTGTTTGTGGAGTGAACAGTGTGAGTCAGAGGAGTGTGTCTGTGGAGTGAACAGTGTGAGTCAGAGTGTGTTGGTGGAGTGAACAGTGTGAGTCACAGTGTGTTTGTGGAGTGAACAGTGTGAGTCACAGTGTGTCTGTGGAGTGAACAGTGAGAGTCAGAGGGTGTCTGTGGAGTGAACAGTGTGAGTCAGAGGAGTGTATTTGTGGAGTGAACAGTGTGAGTCAGAGGAGTGTGTCTGTGGAGTGAACAGTGTGAGTCACAGTGTGTTTGTGGAGTGAACAGTGAGAGTCAGAGGAGTGTGTCTGTGGAGTGAACAGTGTGAGTCAGAGGAGTGTGTCTGTGGAGTGAACAGTGTGAGTCAGAGTGTGTCGGTGGAGTGAACAGTGTGAGTCAGAGTGTGTCGGTGGAGTGAACAGTGTGAGTCAGAGTGTGTCGGTGGAGTGAACAGTGTGAGTCAGAGGAGTGTGTCTGTGGAGTGAACAGTGAGAGTCAGAGGAGTGTGTCTGTGGAGTGAACAGTGTGAGTCACAGTGTGTTTGTGGAGTGAACAGTGAGAGTCAGAGGAGTGTGTCTGTGGAGTGAACAGTGTGAGTCAGAGGAGTGTGTCTGTGGAGTGAACAGTGTGAGTCAGAGTGTGTCGGTGGAGTGAACAGTGTGAGTCAGAGTGTGTCGGTGGAGTGAACAGTGTGAGTCAGAGGGTGTCTGTGGAGTGAACAGTGTGAGTCAGAGTGTGTCGGTGGAGTGAACAGTGTGAGTCAGAGGGTGTCTGTGGAGTGAACAGTGTGAGTCAGAGGAGTGTGTCTGTGGAGTGAACAGTGTGAGTCAGAGGAGTGTGTTTGTGGAGTGAACAGTGTGAGTCAGAGGAGTGTGTCTGTGGAGTGAACAGTGTGAGTCAGAGGAGTGTGTCTGTGGAGTTAACAGGTGTTCATTTATGATCATGTGTTAATGATAGAGACACTCCACCATTCAGTATGCTGAACTGAGACCAGAGTAAAACACACTGAAGAACTGCATTCAGTTACTTTACACACACACATGCACGCATGCATGCATGCACACACACACACACACACACACACACGCACACGCATGCGCGCACGCACACACACACAATGAGAGAAAGAAAGAGAGAGAGAGAGAGAGAGAGAGAGAGAGAGAGAGAGAGAGAGAGAGAGTAATCTCTAGCCCAGGGTGTTGAGTAAGTGAATAAGGAAGGAAATTCCTTCTGGCAGTCTGACATTTTAAAAGAAATGTTCCTGGAATATGCATGCATTTACAAACATGCTTCATGCATGCATAGATAGTGAGCAATTAAATTTGCATGAGTACAAGGAGAAATTGTTTACATTAACACATACAAGGCTTTTATTAAGAGAATAAAACAAGCCTGGATTCAAACTGTTGTTTCCTGACTTTAAAATTAAAGGCCTAGGTTCTGAGACAATAGCACGAGGGCCAGATTTCACACGCCCTAAAGCCGCACACCATCTAACGGAGAGATCTAATCCACGTTCAGTGTGGTGACCCTACTGAAGAAAATCCAAAACATCCAGCAACACAGCAGATCCATGTCAGCCCAATTAACCCTATTATTAATCCCTCACAAAATGAAATCTGCATCAATGACTATGGCCTGTTGAGAAGAATTAACATGAAAAAATATGTGTTGCGTGTTATTCCCAGACACCGATAAAAGGAAAACTGAGGCAAACACAACCACACAGAACAGTTAAGAATAGACAGTTATGATTTACCTGGTGAGCGTCTTCCCATTTCTCAAGGTTTTCTATGTCCAACATCAAGCTGACAATCTGGAAGAATTTCTGTGGAAGTGAAAAGAGGCACCAGACATGATTCAAGAATGTTCTGAAGTAGTACAGCTAGCATCATTGTCAACTGTTTGTGCTTGAAGTTCACACTTATGACTTTATATCTAGAAGTAAACATGTGCGTGAAGTAGTGCTGGTTGATATGGCCTATAAATAATATCGTGATATTTTTAGGCTATATCGCGATACATGATATATAATCTTGATATTTTGAAATCTTCTCTAAAGCATTTCATAAATGCACAATTTAACCCTTTGAACCATACAATCACACCAGTGTGATGATTCTTGTAGCCCCTGCAACATATGTCTGCATTAAAACATTCTTGTTTATAATCATTAGTGGTTTCTATTTGAACAATTTTAAACTTGCATGCAAAAAGAGGGAAATTACAACCAAGTTAAATTGAACAAAACAGTAATTATTCAACATCGTCCTTGCGATACCCAAACCACTGCCAGACGATGGATCCAGAGCTGGTTCTTTTTGGAACCACTTCTTCCACCTCCACCTTCTATTACTGTTTCCGAGCTCAACACGTGTAAACTCTCTTTGGTGCTTCACCTCTTTCACTTCTCTCCAGGCTCTCTCTTTTCCCTCCAGATACAAAAACACACGTCTCACCTACATATGTCAAACACACTTATCCAGGAGAGTGGTCTGGATGGGCGGGCGAGTGTGTGTGACGTATGTATGTGAGTTTTTTTTTTCTTTTTGTGTCTGTGAGAGGGAGAGAGCCGTAGGAGAGAGTGAGAGAAACGAAACGCCAATGCAAGTCTCATGCCGGCGGCTTAAAGAAATTACGCGACAATTTGTACTGCATGTTCACGATGTAGTCATTTACTACATCGCTCGTAGAACAAGCCGCGGCACACGGGGTATATCCGAAATATCGCCCACCCCCTAGCGTGAAGTGCGTGTTGTAGAAGTAGAAGAGTGTGTTTGCTGTTTTAAGGTTTGACTAACAGAATGTGCATGTCCGCTGACCTGCACGTCGTCGGGAGCTGGGATGTAGGTTGCTCGCTTGAAGGTGTCCGTCACATTTCGGAGAATCTCCACAGAGAATAACAGGTCACCGCTGTAATAGCTCTGACGGGACATTAACTCCAGGAGATTCCTCACGATCTGAGACATGCCCTCCCCTGCCAGGGTCCTCTGACCCTTCGCAAGATGCTCTCGTAACTGTCAGGATGGAAAGAGGGAAAGAACAGGTCATAACTCCCATACCCAGACTGATCTGAGATAAGCAAAACACTGAGACGTGAAAATACCCAACAATTTCACCCGTATGAAACCTAGCTCTGAGAGAGTTTGCATTATGTAACCCTAGATTAGCCTGAGACAACATAAACACTCTAAGGGTTTATTTAAAGGCTGTGGATTTGTGGTGTATAAGGTCAAAAAGTAACTATATTTATTAGCGGGAAGGAACACTTTGAAGTTGGAGAACCAGTGAAAGTTGCTAAGAACTATTATTGATTCCTCAGTGTGATTTGGTGTAGCTTCCAACCACAGATTGATATCTACTGTCTGATACAAACCCAGAGATACAAACAACAAGCTCATGACCCCTCTCTCTATGACTGTCCAGGATAAAAGCCCTACAATACATCGATTCTTGTGGAGTGGGTGGAGTGGTGCTGTGGTGGTGGTGGTGGTGGGGGCAGTCTGATGCCAGTGTTTGGAGCACAGAGAAGCGTCTGACAATAGCAATCAAAACTAATTAGACATAGCCTGATTGTAATGAGGGGTTAGTCAACAGGTTAACAGTGCAATCAGTCCAATCACGTTACAAATTTACAAATTTCCTGCGGAGATTCAGTGACCGCCCCCCCCCCCCCCTCCCCGGAGCTTTCCGAATTACAACAGGCCGTAAACTCGGTTCATAAAATATCAAAGTCAAATTCCATAAATCGAAAATTAAAAACAAAAAAAAAAAAAGTCAGCTGTTTACGATGGGAAGTTACTTTATAAAACTTATTCAGACCGAACCAGTCAATTTCAAAAGAAAGCACTTTTTTTTTTTTTAACTTAACCAAGGGGCTTAGCGATCAATATCAAAGCAGATCTAGAGCACTCAGTGTAAAATGGATGACTTCCCTCACCTTGAGAGAGAAAGGCACTTCTTTGAGTCCAGTGGAGATAAGAGCACAGAAAGAGAGTGAGTGAGAGAGAGAAAGAGAGAGAGAGAGAGAAAAAGGGAGAGAGAGAGAGAGAGAGAGAGAGAGAGAGAGAGAGAGACACTGAATTCTAGGAGAAGCACTTACAGATAAATGTAAATATCTATATTCAAGTGAGACGCATCGGGCGAAGCTCGGAGGACCCCAGTAAGCAACACCATTAACGTCCAGTAAACAACGACGACTAGCAGATCCTGGAGAGAGAGAGAGTGTGTGATGGAGAAAGAGGGCAAGAGAGAAAGAGTGTGAAGAAGAAAGAGGGCGAGAGAGAAAGAGTGTGAAGGAGAAAGAGGACAAAAGAGGAGGGTTAATAAAATAAATAAATAAACAATAGTAATAATAATAATAAAAATAGTAATAATAATAATAATAATAATAATAATAATAATAATAATTATTATTATTATTATTATTATTATCAGTTGTTGAAGCAGTTTTTTTTTCATAGAATTTCTCTAAAAACTTAGGCAGAAAGACTGTAACGAAAGAGCCTAAAAGTCTAAAGCCCTGTCATGACTTCTTTCAGTCAAGCCCTTCTTCATGTGTTGAAAAGACAACCTCAAAGAAGGAAGGGACATAAGATATGTAATTCACGTTACAATTACACTCGCTTTCATCATAAACGCCCCTGAACACAGTCTCACCCCCCCACCACCCACACATAGCTACTCACTACCACCCCATCCCAAATGCACACACACACACACACACAAATGCAGCTTAATCCATGGGGAAATCCAGAAAGAAACCATGGCCGTGTTGCAAGTTTGTCCCAGGAGGGAAAAGCTTAACGGACTGCTCTCTGTGTCTGAGGTGATTTTTATTTTGGGGGGGTGGGGGGCTTTGGGGGATAGATTACAGATCTGTGCTAAACTCATTCAGCACTGTGACTCAGTGCTTGCACTTCAAAGGCATCATTTATTAGCTCTCTCTGTTTTTATTAGGTATAAATCAATGTGCACCCGGGGTCTGCTTCCCTGCTGATATCTGAGAAATATCATGTTTGTTGCTTCTGCTAAATAAATAAATACCCATCCCAAATAAAGAACCCACAAAAATAGACATTCATATGGAAGGTACATTGGATGACTGAACCTGGAAGTCCTTAGGGCATGTTACCCTAAACCTTCAGCAACTGAGGCCGCCAATGACAAACATACGGTTGTATTTCATAATATGAAATTCTCGTTCTACCCCATCACTTATAGGCATGTAATGCACGTTTATAACTATGAGAATATCTCATTGCTACGCTGTGATTATTATTTTCCCAATCAATGTGGAGACACATTTCCACTTCAAGCCTTAACAGTCAAGGCCAGGAATTCTAGCCCGAGTCTCCATTAACAAATGGCTCTCCTGTTTATTTGCAGTGGCTGCAGAGAACGGGATGGAGAGGGAAAAAAAATGAGGCGTGAGAAAATAAAGTGAAAGTGTAGTAGACTTTAAAATGTGC
>NC_044506.1:12274450-12281950 GCF_902362185.1 Chanos chanos | reverse complement strand
TGCTGTGTCCCGATGCCACACGACACAGAACAGCGCCCCCATGGAGCCCAGTCCAACCACTGCCCCTCCACTGAGACAGACAGAGAGAGAGAGAGAGGGGGGGGGGCAAAGAAGAACAGTTGTAGAGAGATAAGTGCAGACAGAGACAGACAGTGGAAGTCAGACAGAGAGGGGACAATGACAGGGGAGAGCAGAAAGACAGAGTGATAAGAAAACAGACAGAGAGAGAGAGAGAGAGAGAGAGACAGAGACAGAGACAGAGAGAGAGGGGGGCAAGGCGAGAGCAGACAGGCCATTGGAGAGACAAAGCAACAGACAGGCGGACAGACACAAACACAGACTCAAGCCTGGACTTTGTCTCAAGTGTCAGTGAATGTAGCGTCTCTGTGGGAGGAAACTCATGTCCTGCTCTACAGGTGTCTGCATTCAACCCCCCTACAACAATCACACCCCATACATTACATTTGACACCAGAATATCCAGGTGAATACTTGTTTCAATTAAAAAACAAACAAACAAACAAACAAACAAAAAAAACAACTTCACATTATCATCAGGGTTATATGCCTGCAGGTATTGATCTGAGAGGACCAATAAAATAAAGCGAAGTGCTAAAGTCATGAGGATTGGTCTCATTAGACAGTGATGCAAGCTGAAGCCTTCAGTCTCTGCTGAGAAACAATGCAATACACAGACACATAAACATGCAACACACACACACACACACACACACACACACACACATTATGAAGAATAACCTCTGAGCCAAGTGGATCATTAGCAAGATATTTGATTTCAATCAATCCTAAACCGGACCAAATTACAGAATGAGAATCTCATTAAGATGGGAGAGGTTTCAGATTAATTACAATCACAATTTGATGATAGATATTAAGGTTGAATGGTTTGTAATACATAGAGTGATTATAAGAAAAATGGATTTGCTTTAATTTAAGGAGAACTGGGATTGTTCGACAGGAAGATAGGTCGAATGAGCCACGATGACAAATGATAACTGAATTTAATGAAAGTTTATAATTCACTACGATGACAGTTTCAAATAGTCTAATCATAGACCATGATGAAAAGATCTTCTTACAAAACACACACACACACACACACAAAACAAAACTTGCGAGTTTTTGAATCAGGAATATTATTAAAAAGTGAAGATTCAGCCTATTCTTAGCTTAGAAGATAAGTGTGATCTTTAACATGTAACTCTGTTCTTCTTTCAGATATTCAGCGTGTGTTCTGCACTGGAACATTCTACAGTTGACTGCATCAAATATGGAGATGTGTAACCTACCAGCAAAAAATAAGCAAGTCAATCTAACTGCAGAGCTGCTGCTATGTTCACATGTTGTTTTCATTAGTCTGCTCTATGCTGAGACATTAAGACAAAACACTATATGATCCAATGAATTATGTATGACCAACTCCCTATTCTTCTATTTATTGATATTGCATATTTGATGCAAGATGTGTCAGTTACTATTTCTTGTTTGATAAATGAGATTCCGTGGGCATGCAGAGAGGAAGAATAATATTACAGTGGATAGAGACTGTCTCTCTCTCTCTCTTTTTTTTTTGAGAGAGAGATGGGGCCTTGAACCAGGCATTTTACCAAAGCTTCAGCATATTCACCATATCTAGAAGAAGAAGAAAAAAAAGATACAAGAAATGAAAAACATTCTTTTTTTATCTATATTCATATTGATGTCTATTATATTTCACTGTGATCACTGCCAGAGCACTCCTCATTGTGCGAGAGTGACATTAAAATGTATTCATATGGTAATCTCAACTCTCTCGTATATGGATATCCATAGACATACGCTTATAGACATGAATCACTTCAGGACTCGAAATTATACTTGAGTCAAATCTGACACGTTATATGCTATAATTTCCTTCTATTTCCATTTCACTGAAGAGCTTTCAGGTGTGTTCAGGTTCTGTAGCTTGGCTTTAAATTGTGGTGCTCTTCATGCCCCCCCACCCCATTTTAAGAATTAATAGTAGTTTTGTTGTAATCTAATGGCACTGAGAAAGTATTGTTAACATGTTATGTTTTTAAACATACACAAGACTCTCTTTAACTTTATAATTAATGGTTACAGTCAAAATTCAAAACCTTCTTGAACTGAATGCATTTCAAGGAAGAAAAAGCACATTCTAAACATTAATGAGTGCCACACCTCTCATTTGTCACAACCCTCTATTTGTCTATAACAATCCTCTGATTCTGACAGCTAAAACACACCCAACTGCATATTCACTAGATTCTCCCTTTGAGAGTCGATCAAATATGAATTTTCCTGCGATATAGACTGAATGGATCGAATTTGAATCAGTCATGGTTTTAATGATCGGCTGCATTATTCAGTGCTGGACCACTTGGATTGCATGGATTCTCCAGCTCATCACAGTGTGGGGTTAAATACTGTCATGAGGCCAAAAACATGATCTAGAATGACCCTGTGAGCCGGCAAATCAGTAAATATTGACCAGTGTGGCCCGTCAAAATGGACTGTTATCAACAATCTGAATGCTAAACTTATCATTACCACCAAAATCAACAACCGGTGAAGCAAAAGAGGAGAGAGAGAGAGAAAAAAAAGAAAAGATTTGTAAATATCACACGTTGCCGAGGGAGAAGGCAGGTGCAGTAAAGCGTTGTGCTTTGGGACCTCAGTCAAAACAAAATGCCTGCAGCTGAGCTCTCCTAATGTGAGAGCCTGGTACTGTGTGTGTGCTATGCAACAAGCACAAGCACAAGAGACTAGCACAACAGTGAGAGAGAGAGAGAGAGAGAGAGAGAGAGAGAGAGAGAGAGAGAGAGAGAGAGAGAGAGAGAGAGAGTCTAGAAGATTGAGACTGATAGTCCATGCTCCCGTTTCTTTAAGAAATTAGCCTGTAAATCTCTCTCTCTCTCTCTCTCACACACACACACGCACACACACGCACACACACACACACAAAGCAACACCCCAGTAAAGAGAAGCACACAGTGAGCATCTCCAGAGGGGCAAACTCCATGGATTTACAAAAAATCATCTACATATGTCACAAGGGTAATGCTGATGATGAAAATTTCAAAGGAGTGTAGCATTTGAACCTGTACACTCTTGCATGTCTTACTGACGCCGGCTGACAAACACAAGGCCGATCGACTGACTCACCCGCCTGGATTGTATTCTCTTACTCAACATAGGCTTTGATTAGTCATGCAGCAGGGACAGTGTCAGTATGTTATACGGTTATTACTGTGTAATAACACATTAAATATTTAGATTTATCACCATACATGTGTCATTCTGGCTCATTTTACCAGAACAATGCTTAGCTGTCAAATTCAGGGAAAACATTTAAATCCATAAACACAGACATGGTGAGAAATACTTTTGCTTGGAAGCTAGCAAGCTAAACAGAAAAAATAACATTAGAAGCGTTATTCTCAGAAATGTTATTTGGTGCCACTACAAATGTAAAAGAACAAAACTTCCTTGGTGTAGAGGCCTAATTTTGCTATTATTAGGAAGTTTTCCATACCCTTTATCCAACAATGCAGAAAAGAAATTGGGGTTTTGGGGTTCATGTGGCTGATTTTTGAGTAAGTTACAAATGATATGAAAAAGTACAGTCTATTCTTTTAGTATATGACTGACATATATATAATCTTACGTTTTATATTTTTATAATTTAATAAGCTCTCATTCTGGGCCCTTAGGTACAGAAGCAAATAATCACTCGTCATTTTAGAGTAAGCTTTTCCTCTTTCCTCTCTTTCTCTCTCTCTCTCTCTCTTTCTCCCTCTCTCTCTCTCTCTCTCTCTCTCTCTCTCTGGTACTCCAAGCATAAAGAATGATAGCAGTCACTGAGGACAAGCTGTCAGAAATGTGTCCCAAAAATAATTTGCCTTTAACCTGCACTGGCAGCGAGATGTGTTAAGACTGAAACAGCATCGTAAAATATCTTGGCGTGCGGAGATTAAGAATATTCCTCTTTTCTGTCTTTAATAAGTTTCTCTTTCCAGCTAAGCATAAGGAGAGTTCTGATTTGCACTACTGAATTATTGTGCATCATGTCCTTTATTAACTACATGAAACAGTCATCTCATCAAATGGCATTGGCCATTATTTATATAACACTCCTTAATATTTAGCTGTGTTTTTTTTTTTTTTTTCCTTTTCTGGCTGGGCTTAACCATGAATCTTCATATGAAAAACAGGACTTTGCTTAAGTTTCTTCATTTCATCATCTGTAGCAAATTAAATGTCAGTACATTCACAAAAAAATCTCTGTTGAGCTTTTTTTGCAGTCCCAGATCTATAGCCATTATTAAGCCATTTGCAAACATGTCTTTTTTTTCTCCCAAGAGTTTCTCAGTTTTCTAAATTACCTGTAAAAGCACAGATATTAAGATCGAAGATGGAATCTTGGTGTTACGCCTAGTTTTACCACAAAACCAGTCATACAGTTTGATATTGTTTTACTGAAATAAACTATTCACAAATAGCTAAGCTAGATAGTTTGTTCGTGTTTTCAGTTGTTAGTTAAATGGTTACTAAGGTAATGAACAAAAAATGCACAAAACTGAACTAGCAACCAGCTGTTTAGTTTAGAATTATTGGAATGGACCTTTATATGGTGGCTTAATCAAGAAATACTAAAAAAAAAACTTGATAAAGTAATGTTAATTATTAATTATTTGGATATATCATCCTCAGGTGGAAGGAGTAATTTTAAAAAGAGAGAGAGAGAGAGAGGGAGATCGGTTTCATCCAAGTTTGCAATAATTCACATTTAAATTTAATTTTTTTAAAATGTTTTAATTTTTGACTGTCTGCTTCAATGATTAGTGTCTTTCTATTGCATATACATTACCTATATTGTATATAAATAAAAGCTCAGTAAGTTAGCAAATGGCTTAAAAATGATAATTATAATATATAATATTGCATTTATATAATAGTCCATATAAGCAACAGAAACACTGACATAACTTAAACATATAAAACAAATGTAAAATGGACAAGCAAATGTGGAAATATAGAATATTGTAGATAATTTGACACATAGTCACTGGTGAGGGAAAACCACCCACGTTTCTGTGAACTTGTTTATCTGTTTGTGGTTGATGTCACAACATGTCAACAAAAATCTCCGGTGAGAAAGATTGACTCTGTCATGGTACAGTGTCTATGTGGTTTGCTTGGTTTGCCGATGTTTTGGATGGGCTAGCATGACTGGACAGCGTATCGCCAGTGGGATATGGACTGTCAGAGGATGGCATTCGAATATCTGGAGAGTGAGATGGTGTAATGGTTCAGCAACTCTGCATAGGAGGGGATAGGTGGAAGATCTGCTCTCTGACAGGCTGTAATCACTGTCAATCAAAGTGTGCTTGTCCAGATTGCCCGTCCTGTTCATTTGGTGCCTCATCATATAAAAGACAATCACAGTGATTTGCCGTCACCCCTAAACCTTCAGTGGTAAGGCTGATACAGGTTTTTAACAGGGAGATTGCTTAAATTGGAGTCAAATTGAAATGTAACAGTCAAATGATTTATTGCTCATCTTGGCAAGGTAATGAGTAATTTGAGGGATACAGCCAAAGCTCAGTGAGGCGTTAGCAGCACTCTACGAAAAACCTCAACATACTCAGACAGGTGCAAACACATCTGTTGATCCGTTTAGATAATGTTAAACTGAGTTTTACATTACTTCCTTGGGTATTTTTCTGAGTCTAAACTTCATCTTGGAGGGCGAAAATTGACAGAATGATTAAAAAAAGATAGAGTCTGCAAAATAAAGACAGGACAGCACCGACAAAGAGTGATATTAATAACGTGAAAAAGAGGTCACAGGAAAAAAGAAAAAGATGGAGAAAAAGTGAGGGGGGAAGACAGTTAGAAATGGATAAAATGAGACGCAGAGAAAGACAAGACAGATACAACAAAAAAAGAAAACCGAAACAAAAGGAGAGCGGTGAAACATGAAAAATGGACATATGGAAACAGAGAAAGGAAACATCATGGACAGAAGGAGAAGAACTTAAAGAAAAAAAAAAAAAAAGGACCACTGAACTGATACTCATGAGAACAGAGGTTAGAAAAAAAAAAAAAAAGCCAAGCACTGGGAGAAATGAGAATTTAAAGAGAAGCTGTGGGTGAGGAGGGTGAAGAAATGAAGAATGGTACTAACCAGGGCACACCGCTATATTGCAGAGTTTGGTTTGAACCTCGGGCCCTCCACAGCCCTTTCCTCCATGCTGAGGGGCCATGCAGCTCCTGGTCCGGGTCCGAGAGCCACGCCCACATGTGACAGAACACAGGCTCCATGGAGACCACTCCTCCCACAGCCCATGCACTGCAACACCAACAACAGCACACAGAGCCAATGGGGAATGAGGAGAGATGGAAGGAGGCGGGGCACTCGCAGACACAAGTTAAAAGGAACCCAGGTGGGATGACAACAAGAGACGGAATTTTCCATCCTCCTCGAGGGGGAGGGGAAATGCAAATATGGGGCTGTCACCCACGCAATCCCAGCCTCATTTCACCAAAAGCCCCACCTCCTTGACTGAAGATGCTGATGGCGTTCTGGATGGAGTTGATTCACGCAGGATTAATAAGGAGAGAGAATGTATGGATTATGAGAGAGCATGTAAATAAAACAAAAATGAGTCTTCATTTATGCTGGTTAGTTTGAGCAAAAATAGAGAAGAAAATGGCATGAGAAGAGTTGAAGGCTGAAATGAAAACCTTTTCTTTGGATCATCATTCAATGCCATCCGATCGACGTGATTCTTATACACAGGTTTAAATAACATCCTTCTTCTATGAGGTCGGTTTAAACAATGAGAAAATGCATTCGGTAAATGTATTCCTGATCTTCTGATGGAAAACAGCTCAAAAGATATGAAGAATATAACATGTATTTCTGCTACTGCAGTGCCTCTGTGCATTTTTTATGCAGACTGCAGAATAACTTGATGGGGCTAGTCATGACTTGTCTAATACATATTCCTCACAGAGGAATGGTAATGACTTGAAAACTGAAGAATTTTACAGCACAACAACCCTCAAGCAGCTACATCTGAGCTGCTGACCAACGAAGACGGCAAAGCATCCTTGAGATCCAACAAGAGCCTGTCCACTGTTCCCCTCTGAGCCAGACCACTGCTCCAGGACTTAGCCTGACTGAGAATATCTTTGAACTATCAACACGGCTGTTACTATAGTAATAGAGATAACTTGCAAATTGCCATGCAGATGACGGGGACTCAAAAATATATCTGAATAAATGGAGAGAGAATCAATGTATGGGGCTGACATGGAAAGAAGAAGAAGAAGAAAAAAGGCAAGATATTAAGCTTAATTTAATGGAAATATTCAACAGAAAAGAATAACCAAATGAAAAAAACTCAAACATAGAGGGGTTGAGAGAAAGAAGGATCTACATGACAGATGTTTAAAGTTTTGCAAAACTGAT
>NC_044506.1:12264450-12271950 GCF_902362185.1 Chanos chanos | reverse complement strand
AAGTGGCAAATCAGCTTTTGTGCTATATTAACATGAAAACACTTTTATTTGTGGACTTAATTTTGGGGAAAATGGTTATTGATGCCTGTTGTGTCTGTAATTAGGGAAGAGGTTGAACAGAGGACAAGATTAAAAATAGTCCGCAAACAGTTAAAGAGAGAACGAGTGTAGCCACTTTTGTTCTTCTTTTAATGGCCTTTCCCTTATTCTAAGGCTACGCTTGATCAATTTTAAATAATAACCCTTCTCCAAACTAAATAAACTTGGCCATAATTGCTTTTGCAAATCAATTAAATTCTGTTTGAATGTGAGCCAAGATAAGGCACAGGGATTTCTTCTACAATACAAGACCCTGCCCTAACCCCCCCCCCCCCCCCCCCCCCCCCCCCCCCTCTGAAACCCTGTGAATCTTCTTGGCCAAACTGTGTGATCTTTGGGCTTCTGGCTCCAGAATCGCTAAGAGATTACTGTTGAATTATAAATATGCAGAGGTTAATGTAAATCAGTCGTGCGCTTGTTCATACATATTGAAGGAGAGAAAAAAGGGCTAGTGTACACACATGACTGCATTGAACTATCATAGCCATTAAATAATGGAGATGTGCTGTGTTCTGTCAAATGGTGATGTAGTGGTCTGAATTGCCCTCCAGTCTGCCAGAGTTCAAGTAAATGTTAGGTGTTTGTGGAAGCACTAATGTTTTGTTAGAAAAGAAGTCTGAGGAGAAAATTGTAATGTCTGAACATCTGTCCCTGAGAGACCAGATCTTAGTTGGTTTTCTTTTTTTTTTTTTTTTTGGCATATATACTTCAAATTAGCATGGCAGCTACTTAGAAGTATCTTATCCAACCAAAGTTCATTCAGAATTTGATATCCAAATTCTTTTGATATGCATTTGAAGCAAACTCATCTTACATCTTGAATATACTGAGGCTCTTTATTTTACAACAGTTTCTCAATTACTCAAACGGAAATATATTAGTAAACCACAAACCCAAGTGATCTGAGCCCTTGTGCTTGTACATGGAATCAATGGAAACCAGGAAACTGAGATTGTCAACACTGTGTTGAAGCAAATCTTGCCTGTGCATGTGTTTGACGCAGAACAACGTCAAGTAACTAAACACGGCAACCGATGCATCATCACTGTGAAGGGTCATGAAATCAATAACAATTCTGAATACTAAATGAGATGGAAAAATTGAATTAACAAATTAGCATACACATGAATTAGCATAACTGACCAGCATCAGAGATGATTTTCCTAAAACAAAGGTCAATCTGTAAAAGCCTCACAGGAAGGGAAAAAAAAAAAGAAAAAAAAAAACAACAACAAAAAAACCATCAATTCGTAACTTAAAGCTACAGAAGAAATATGGCTCTTATAAAGTCCTGTCTGGCCGAAGAAAGAGTGCAGTGAATAATATTGAGATAGACTGTGCATAATTGTGATCAAACAGATTGAGACAAATGCATCGCATTCTCAGAGCAAAACGTGTTTAGTGCTGAGTCAGCCATCACCCGTGGGGTAAAGTGGTTTGATTTTACATAGTCATGTTAGCTTAATGACTTCACTGTGGGTGGAGATATGGTGCTAGTACAATCTATGGGAGGTGGAACACCATGTCGTGCCAAATGCATCAGGTGACAGACAGGGAGCCAGACCAACGTCTGTAGTCTGGTGGGTGTACAGCTCTGTCAAAGTGTGTGGAGAGGGCAGAGGAAGAGCTTTGGAACTGAACTGTGTTGTTTTAGCAGGCATGCTGATTCTTATTCAGACAAGAGTTTGGGTTGTCATAAGACCAGTACACTCCGATGCACACGTTAACACACACACACACACACACACACACACACACACACACACAAGTCTAACGCTGCTCTTTGCCAGTGCAGTTTTTGTGTTGTTATCTGAGGTCTAAGGATAATAAATGTACTGGTAAGAAGAATTGTTTTAGTCCAGGATTGATGTACCATTCATGCAATGGTTAGTCAGTGTCTGCAGTGAATTAAGTTTGTCCATGATATTCTGCTTCATCAGGAACTTTCTGCATGCGGTTTCTACATAGCATCTATGAGCTGAAGAGGCAGAAGGCATATACTCTTTCATATTTGCGTAATAGCTTATAGCGCTGTGTTTAAATACATGAGTGTGTGCAAGTGTGTGTGACATGCTGGTGCAGTGGGGACCGCGGGGTTCGCGGGTACTCTACCTGCTTGGTGCTGTGGCTCACCTGGGCAGGTGGCAGTGTTGTTGCAGAGGCGTGTCTCCCTCAGTGGGCCACTGCACAGCGTACCATACGGAGAGGACACGCAGGAACGAGTTCGTACCTGCCAGCCTTGCCCACATGTCAGAGAACACACACTCCACTGAGACCACTCCTCTGCAGCTGGATCACCTGACAGATGCAGAGGAGAGAGAGAGAGAGAGAGAGAGAGAGAGAGAGAGAGAGAGAGAGAGAGGGGAGATTTCTCAGTATAGAAACTTTTGTGTTTAGGACATGGTAGAAATACAAATCACTGTAAACATATGAGTCTTAACCAATTCAGTGGTCTCTGTGTTTGTGTGTGTGTGTGTGTGTGTGTGTGTTTGTGTGCGTGTGTGAGTGTGTTTGCATGTGTGTTTTTTGCTGTGCAAACACAGTCCTTCAGGCTAGCGTGTTTAGCCTCTTGCTCTGTGTAATGCTCAGGTCCCTGTACCCTACGCTTGCTCTCTCCGTCAGATATTCTTGAGCAATGCATCAACACACACACTGAAGGACAGACTGAATGAACACAAGAATGTAATGGCAAAAACCTGTTGTCACCATTGCCCCGCTTATTTATTTTGAGGAGACGTGAAGAGGAGGAGGGAAACCAGATGACAAGACACTAAATAAAGGGGACAGGCCTGTGACTGGCCCCAGCCCCTAAGCCCAGTCTCTATTTGTGTATTCATACCCCTCCTCCCTCCTCTCCACAGGCTTCCTGTAGCAGATTAAGGTGTTCAAAAAAGGTGACACAAGGACAGCGCTGGGACGAGTTGGACCTCGAGCCAGGCAATTCTGCGGAGGGTTTTTTTTTTTTTTTTTTTTTTCTCGTTGGGAACGCCAAAGGCTACGATTCTTCAGGTCTTTCTTGTTATTTTTGAGAGCTGCGTCCTTGGATGTAGGCAACATCACGGAACGAATGGGTAAATCAAATTAATTGCACATCTCGTAATCTTATTACATCTCTTCATTTGCATGTGGTGAGTCAGGCCTTGGTTGCATCCACGGAGTGAACCGGGGGTGGTGCGACGGGAGGAGGGCCGGGGTATCATGTGTGCGCGTTAATGAGGAATGCTGTTGGGATAAGGAAGGATTTTATGGGGAAAGGGAGGAGAGGAAAAAGAACTACAAGTGTTGCTGAAGGGGAGGAAGATGTTCTTTACCTGTCTGGGCCTGAAAAACGCCCGGCTGGTCAGCTGACCTTGGCCTCTGGGTCTTTACCCTGTACTCGTCGTCATCGTCGTCAGGGTCTTGAGAAAAAAAAAAAGGAAAATGTACCATGAGAGAGGATGTATTGCTTATTGCAAGGATCTGGCATCCCTACAGTACCTACCGATCACACAAAACATACGCACGGGCACAAACAGACTCTTTCTCTCTTACAGACAATCTCGCTCATAAACGCTCGCTGATACGTCAGTGCCGTGTGCATGCACAAACACACGCACACGCACACGCACACGCACGCGCACGCGCATGCACACGCACACACACACACACACACACACGCACACGCACGCACACACACACACACACACGCACACGCATGCACACACGCACACGCACACACACGCACACACACACACAAAACAAAAAGTGTGACAATAATGGATGATTGATCTGAAATAGATTATCAGTGAATCAGCACAGGTCCTGCTCATTGAGTCCAGTTGACCAGAAAAAGTGTAAATTACAGAAAAATGGCTGCCTGGAGCATCTGAAATAGACCTGAATTTAATTCCCTCTCTAATCTTAATTGCTCAACTGCAGTGTCTAATCGGACAGAGTGACGCATGGAAAAGTCAAACAAAGCATCATTCCGGCAGCCTCCCAGAGTTCAGCTGCTGTGTTACCATGGGCGTGTACATTCCAATTTTTGGTCCAACACACATTTTTAGCACACAGGAACAAGAAAACCATTAATGATTTATGAGCCAGACTGGTGAAGCAAAGCTGACGTTATTTTTGCCTTTTTGCGTTTGTGTGCTTCTACCTTTGACTTGGTACACACGCCTATTTAAACTTTAATTGAGTAGGACATACTAAGAAACACACTGACATCAACAACATGAACGATGATTCATGTCCTACTCAATCAAATGACTCACTGACTCAAAGACACACACGCACATATATGTATGCGGTACACATATATGTATTTGTGTGTGTGTGTGTGTGTGAGTGTGTGTGTATGTATGTATGTGTGTGTGTGCGCGCGCCTGTGTGCATGCGTATGTTTTCTTAACGACTCATTCAAATACTTTTCAAGACTTTCTTATAAAGGCCCTTTATAATTGTCCTTTATTTCAAACAAAACAAAAAAATTAAAACACACACACAGAGCGCAGTTGGTCCTCAGAACTCAGAATCCACTCGGTGGAATGCTTTTATGTTGTTAAGTAGCTGCTGGAACTGTGTGTGGCCTGGAACAGCAGGATTTCTCATGAATTAAACAGACCCATGCTGGAGAAAAGGATTTCCCTTCGTCCGGGAAAAATTAAAGAAGGGGAGGAAGACAAAAGAAGACAAAAGAGAACCCTTTGAGGCACTTCCTAAATCACCACTCAAAGACATTTACTCAGAAATTAATGGATATTTCGAATTATTCACAATCGTGAAACATATCCCCAGTAGGAACCAAACTAATAAAAAATATCTTTGTTTTATTCCACGAGAATTACATTTCAGCCGACTAGCTACCCTGAGGCTAAGTTTATTATATAGAATGTAACAATCGATGCCCAAACTGACTGTCATAACATGCAAACTTCTCATGCAAGAGCACCAATTCAGATTAGTTGTCAGTTTGAATGAATTAGTATCGGATTCAGAATCTATTGCATGAGCCAACATTAAAAAATCTAACTTGAGTCACTAAGAGCACTTCAGTGTGTCTCTTCAGAATTCAGTGGAGTAACTGGATGAATGAATGAGTGAAATGATTCAGAATATAAAATGCATTATGTCAAAAATATCATATCGAGAACATACACAAAAACTTTTAACTGCCATTTGACAATTGAAATCATTCGAAAAAACAGCATTGTTTATAACTGACGACAAGAGGTTGCAATCTTCATAAAATGCTCCAAATATCTGGGAAAAAAAAAAAAAAAACAATGGGGGGAAGAAATGCTGGACTGGCGAAGGATGGATTATGACAATCAGAATGTGTAGTGACAGACATTAGAGAGATGAGTGCTGAAGACAAGCATGTGCCACATAATCGGATCTGTGACAGTTCTGAATCACTGTACCCAAGTTAAGAAAACAGATGGGAAACACAGAGAGAGAGAGAGAGAGAGAGAGAGAGAGCAGTGTTGGGAGAGTGAAGCACCACAACACATGGGATAGGAGCTCCAGAGACTTTCCCTGTACGTTGGCTCTGTCAAACGGGCGTGATTACCTGCGTTCCCTGCGGGGCTCCCACTAATACGCTTATGATAGCTCAGCCACATAGCGAGACGATCGTGCTAATTTACGCTGTCACGGAAAAGACAATAACGGTGTCAGGAACGCTGAGGTTCTCCTTTCGTATTTTCTTTTTTTTTTTTCGTCTTCGCGTTTTCGTCTTACTACGCCTACTATCATTCTGTCGTTCGTCGGCTAAATGTCTGTTGCTTCGCGGGGCCTTTATCATTACCTTGCAATGGAGGGAAAAAGTGATAGAGAGAGAGAGAGAGAGAGAGAGAGAGAGAGAGAGAGAGAGAGAAAATGGATGATTGCGTTTGAGAACGACTTTTATCTTCATATATGACAAGGGGTCAGAGGGGCAGTGCAGGGAGGTGACCTCAAGCTCCCTGTTCAGGATGAGTGATTTGGGCTCACTTTTCTCTCTTATCCTCTCCCGGTTCCTCCGAGACATTCTTATTCACAAGTGCCCCAACCTTCATTTACCTCATTCTCATAATCACTCAAGTTCATCTCTCTCTCTCTCTCTCTTTTTTTTTTTTTTTCATTTTCACAGAAACATTCAGGATTGTGCTCCTTGTTCTCTTGCTGATAGAAAGTGTTGTTTCAACTGTTACGGCTTCATGTACCATGTTCCACAACACAAACATCTAGTTTTGAAAAGAAACGATGGCGCAGAACAGGAAGTCTTTTCCTGTTAAGGCATTCAAAACATCTCCGACGTGCCCTTAGCCATGTCCTCAGGACCTCCTGATTTCAACTCTGGCTTTGAGAGTTTCCCTTAAACTTCCCCTGTGCACGTCTTTTATTTTTCATCTGGAAAAATAGCATTTTCTCAGGCTGAGCGTTGATATGATACCCTATCCCTCTGAGAGACCTGCTCTGCTGAGGTGAGTAACCTTAGTTTATACCTCACCACACCAAACAGATGTTCTTAGCTGCAGAACAGCTTGTGTACATTTTCATTTTTAGTATAAGGTTGAGTGCATCCTACTTTGCATATGTTTAGCATCCTCTCTCACTTTCCCTCTGTGTGTGTGTGTGTGTGTGTGTGTGGCTTTCCAAAAGCCAGTGGTTTAGGCTGTAATTGAAAGGCTGCCTGAATACCCCCCTCCTCTTTCCTCTTTCGCTGGAAATGAATTAAGGCTGTTAGCTCAAATTGAAGCCATTTAATTGGTCTGGCCTGACAGTATCTTTATTAATCAGCAGGGTCCAAACGAGCCCTTTCCTTCACATGACTTCTCCATCCATCCTGGACAATCAATATAGCACATCAGCTTTTAAGGCTGCTGGCCTCACCTATCAGTTATTGCTAACATGACTTTGAAAAGGGGAGGAGGCTAGAAATGTTCAGCTTGGAGGAAACAGGAGTGTGTGTGTGTGTGTGTGTGTGTGTGTGTGTGTGTGTGTGTGTGTGTGTGTGAGAGAGAGAGAGAGAACGTGCCAGTGGCCTACTTCAGCTTCACAAACATCTCTATCAACAAAACTCTTTAGCAATCTAAGTCCTAAGCATCATCAACTTTAATTGAAAAGAAAGCAGCTCTCGGTAGCTAATTTATCATGGAGCAAGAGACTGCAGCTCTTTAACAACAATACGCCGGGCAGCAATTATTGTTTTTCACAGGAAATGCAGCAGAAGTTTACAGCTTTGCTAAGTAAGCAATAAGCAGGTCCTATATTTTAATATTCAGAATCAAATATAATCTAATTCACAGCATAAAACAACACAATTTATAGCTAAGCAGTACCAGTTCATATTAGGTGCACTTGCTAACAATAGACAATCTGAACGTAATAACAACATACTGTAATTACACACACGGAAAAGTTTCTGTATATTTT
>NC_044506.1:12156950-12261950 GCF_902362185.1 Chanos chanos | reverse complement strand
AGTCCAACGTGTGTCTGAGTTACTGTGTGTGTGTGTGTGTGTGTGTGTGTGTGTGTGTGTGTGTGTGTGTGTGTGCTTGCGTGTGTGTGCGAGCGCGTGCGCGTGTGTGTTTATGTACATGCACGATACATCCACTAAAATGAATGGAATTTCAGAGAGACAGAGAGCTGCAAACAGCATCAGCCTCTGGGGAACTATGTGTGTACGTGTGTATGTTTTTGTGTGCGTTAGTTTGTGTATGCGTGTGTGCGCGCATGTGTGTGCATGTGTGCGTAAATGATGTGTGTGTGTGCATGTCGGCATACTGAGTAAGAACATACACGGCGTATTACACAGGGACAGATAGACGCTCACATGAGTATGCAGTATTCCTGTCAAATTCATACCCACAGAGTCCTGCCGCCAAGCGCTGCCAGCCTGTTTTATTCATTTTCTAACGTCTTTTTTTTTTTTTTTTCCCCTTGTCCTCTATTGAATATCAACACTGCGTCTCAGCTCCAGACATTCTCTCAGCAATTCTCCCAGGAGCCTTCTATAACCTGATAGAGGATAAATGAAATGGACTTTTCCTTATAAGCCAGTGGTCAGTGAACTTCAGAGCGATGGCTCTCCGCTACCAGCGGTCTACAGCCTTCAGAGAACGATACCCTTCAGGAGGAGACAGAGGAAGACCAGACAGAGACTTAAGCAAGTTCAGACCGGGTCACACACAAGTGCTGTGTCCTTGGACTGACACACACGCACACACACTCACACACACACTCACTCACACACACACACACACACACACGCACGCACACATAAACATAGATATAGATGAACATAGAAAAAAAAAGAAGAAAAGGCAGGGAGATTGGGGTGAGAGGTTGAAGGAGATGGATGGCTGCGACTGATTGGTTGAGATATGTAGATATGTAAATAGATACGGAGACATGTAGACAGACGGAAAGATATGCTTGCATCTGTGAAGCACATAGATTAATATGTAGTAATGTTTGATATTGGGTTGAAGGGACATTGATATGAGTTAAAAGTCAATTAAAATGATGTCTAATTACTACGCCTTTAATGGTCCTTACTGAGTTAGCAGTCAGTTACTGAAAAAAAAAACAAAAAGACTGTAAGAAATGTGCAAAAAAGAAAAAGCAAAAAGCAAAAATCAAAACCAAAAAAAAAAAAAAAATCTTCTCATTTGTTCTCACAGTTGGCAAGATGAAGTAGTATCATGACTGGTACAGGATGGAGATCTATTTTCACTCAGTCAGCTGAATATTCTGTATTAAAGCATAACCAACCAAAGAACACAGGCAAACTGCATTTAATCATAAAGAGGCAACTATCAAAAAAACAACTGAGAAAAAAAGGAAATATTTAGAGAATGCACGTGTGTGCACATGTGTGCGTGCGTGCATGTGTGTGTGTCTGTGTGTGTGTGTGTGTACATGTGTGCATGCATGCTTGTGTGCATGCATGTGTGTGTGTGGGTGTGTGTGTGTGTGTGTGTGTGTGTGTGTAAGAGGGAGTGGTAAGTTGGTCAGGATGACATAGTCAGTGTATGACATTAACATTGATGCTTACTCTCTACCCAGTGCAGTCTGTTTCATTTAAACCAAAGATTGCACTGAGGCAAGTGGAGAGGGCCATTTCCCTCATTGTTGTAACAGTGTTTTCCTTTCAAAGCTTTGTGTGTGTGTGTGTGTGTGTGTGTGTTTGTGTAAGATCAATATCAACAGCTCCCATTGGACTTGACAGTACATCAGAAATAATACACTACATCACATGGGGAGCTTTGTTTGACGACTTTGTCTTTGATAGTCCTTCCATCACCTCACAAACACACACACTCACACACACACACACACACACACACACACACACACACACACACTGACATTACCCAATTCCCCTCTCCTCTTGAGTCCTGAGGTTGTATAAATTGCCTTTTATTTTGCTGGCTTGCTTCTTTCATCATTATTCTCCTGTCCTTTTCTGTAGTTTTCTTGTTTTGGCCTTCACTTCTCTACATGCACATCCCTAACAACCTGGAGACTGTGCCAACGAAAAAGTGAATTTGGTAAGTTAAGCTAAAGTTCCATAATGATTTCATTAGGGGTTTTGAATAATGAGAGCATTCCTCTGTCTGAATATTGACGGAATAACCTTGGAATACTAACAGAATTCACCAATGGTGAGACATTTCGTTTTCTAGAAGGTGTTTTAACAAATCCTCACAACTCAACCCACACCGGATTTCATAAGAAAATCTGAAATTTAACAAGTCACATAGATTACAAACCTCAGGCAGTGTCAAGCCCAGAAAACTTGGACCTCAACAATCTCTTGTTTCTGAAACTTTTAAATGGTTTTACATCTACTTTCGAAAAAAAGAAAAAAAAAACAACAACACAAGACAAAACAAAAACAAACAAACAACAACAACAACAACAGCAACAACAACACCAAAAGGATCTAAACTCATACTTAAAAGGTAAATGTATGAACAGAATAATGACAAGACACAAGCTGACTGGATATAGCAGAGATAAATTGACTGTAATAAAGGCTAAACTGATAGTGAATGCTAACATTTTAGTGGTTTCACCCCCGTCAGGACCTGACTGATTCACAGCAGGGAACTTATCCAGCCTTCCACTCGGGCCAGTGCTGTGCCACATCCATCCATCAGCCAATTAACTCAATGTGCTAGAGGCAAGTGTGTGTGTGTGTGTGTGTGTGTGTGAGAGAAAGAGAGAGTGTTACAGCCGTAAATACAGTATATGGATGTGGATGTGTTCTGGATATTCTTTGTTGTTCTATGTAAACTTCTACGTGAATTGAAAATGAAAAAAAAAATCTAATTATGACAAAAAAAAAAAAAAAAAAAAAAGCAGGAAAGTATTGGTTTGTTTTTCACGGTCACAGTTTTTCACAGTTTTTTCACTTCAAAAGACATTGAACTTTTTCCTATTAAATATTGGCTATGACAGAGCTTGAAAAAAAGTATAATCTACCCTGCATAAAGACAAAGGGCTTGGATGAAAAATACATAAGAGGAAAAAAAAAAAAAAACTCCAGGAAAGACAAAACAAAGAAACCAGAATATGTTTCATCCTTATTTATTCTGAACTCAAAAATGAATTCTTAAGTACACTCTCATTATGTTGCCATTCAAAGTTTAAGGAATGAATCGAGAAATTTAAATTACTTATGGATAGATTTTCATTTCATTTCATTACAGTCAGAGCCATCTGCATGGCCTAGTTTCAAATCTGACACACCGCATTTCAAGTACAAACACGTCTTGACAGTTTGGTTGGTCTGTTGATCCAAAACAAAGCAGGTGATGCAGAGGCAAACAGACTTTGGACGTTTGGATGATCTTTTTTTTTATTTTTTTTTATTCCAATGTCTGTATATCTAGATCTCAGCAGGTATATGTCACAACCAGAGGAGACCGGTCGGTATGTTGCCATGGTAACCGGGCACCAGGGTTACTGAGTGAGAATGACACCTGGCTGAGGGGCTAATAAATGGCACTTTGGAAAGGGCTTCCTGCAGGTACTTTACGCTTTGTGTGAGTGTGTGTGTGTGTGTGTGTGTGTGTGTGTGTGTGAGACAGAGTGTGGTGTGAGAAAGCCAGTGAAAGGCTGAGGTGATGCTGAAGGTGTGTGAGAAGGAGAGCTGTGTAAAAAACATTAGTGCTCATGTGTGTGTCAGCCAAATACGTAGACAAAGGAGGCACAGCTTCGATACATGAGTGTGTCACTGTGTGTGTGTGTGTTGTTTGTGTGAAAAGAATGTGTGACTAATGTGTGGAGGCTACTGTGTCAATCTTCATGTGAGAGTGAGTTACTGAGACTGCACTGTGGAACTGCAAAGGTGTGACTGTACATTTCAGCATGTATGTCCTCGTGTGTGTGCGCGTGTGTTTCTTTGTGCGTGATTGTATTTGTGTGTGTGTGTGTGTGCGCGCGTGCATGTGTTTGTCTGCATGTGTGTGTGTGCCAGACTAAATTCAGCTAACCTGTATAACACCATCATGCTCAAATGATCAGCATGGCTGACTGATTGCTCGCGTACAGACACACACACGCACACACACACACACACGCACACACACACACACACACACACACACACACACACACACACACACACACACATAAACATACACGAAATCTAAGAGAGGAGCATGGCACCACCTCTGTCATGTGCATGGCTGCCTGTGCATTTACTTTAGGGAAAGGTCATTGGAAGGTCAGGGCCAAGGAGGACATTCAGTCATCCTGAAATCTTTCCTGGAAACCCTTGACTTTTTCTTGGAAGTGGATAAATGGAGTATACATATCACTGGTCACATCTTGCCCGCATGCATATTTCTTTGTTTTCCCCAGAAGTTCTTCTTATGGAGGAAGATTTTTAGGGTGTAGAGTTGGAGGCTCAATGGTAGCGTCTTTTAGTTTCCTGCTCCTGTGTAATTTCCATCAGAGGTGTTAAAATGATTTTCCAATGATTAGCTCTCACTCTACCAAAACAATACTTCACTCTGTCTGTCTGTCCGTGTGCGTGTGTGTTTGTGTGTATGTATGTGTGGGTTTGTGTGCATATGTGTGTGTGTGTGTGTGTGTGATAGACACTTGTTGGAGAGGAGGCAGTGACTCATTGGCTGGGATTAGAGCAGGCTTACAAAGCTCTCTGCTCAGCTACCTCCTGTAGAGTAACACGACCTGCCAGGCTTAGGCAGAGATAGAGGGTGCCTGCATCACATATTGAACATAGTGAGTGCAGAGACAGAAAGCAGAGCAATTTGGTTCAGTTTTTTTTTTTTGTTTTTCAGCAACTAAACTATATGTCTAGCTAAACTGCTTTAAGCGATGACACTGTGGTAGAACATTTATTTATCTATTTTTAAACAAGCATTTAATATGTCACAAAAGACGAACAAGGTCCTACTGCGTTACTCATACAGGAAAGAGACAGAAAGAAATGAGGTATCAAGTTAAGAATCCCGTTTACCAAAACAAAACAAACAAACAAACAAACAAACAAACAAACAAACACTCAGAAGGACCGACGTTCCTCCATCACGGGATGTGTTCAGTGTGGAGAAGGAGGACTCAACTCAACGTCTCGACTGTCATATTAGACTTCTCATTCTGCTCGGACATGCCATTCGCTCTGGCTGGCTGGAGACAAATTACTGAGGCAGGAGAGAAGAACCTTGACCTGCCATAAAACATCAAGTCTCTCATACAGGCAGACAGCAAGATGCTATCCCTCTTTAAAGCACTCAAGGACTGCCAACATGTTATCAGTCCTTCAGATTAGGTCTCTAACCCTGTAGAAAGTTGGAGGCAATTTGAGTAGATTGGAGAGAAACTTCAGGACTTGAATTAACGAGTCCACTCCAGCCTGATGAGGAAGGATGAGTCAGAGAGGTATAGCGAGAGGGAAAACTGTTTCAGAGAGAGAGAAGGTAGAGCTTTGAGGGAGGGGGGGGGGGGGGGGGGTTAGCTGAAGGGAAATGCTTTGACTGTGTGGAGGTTGGATTTTCATTGAAGCGATGGGGTTGCTGTGAGTCTGAAGAGGTTTAAGAACCAGGCTTAAATATTACGAAGAGTCATGGAAAAGAGCCATGTTAAAAAGACGGTTTTACCAGTGAGTAAATGATACAAGTGGCAGTAAAACGTGACAAATGATGTTTTGTATGTAAATACATGTTTTTTAGATAAGTGATAAAAAACGCAAACAATATCCGGGCAAGGAGAGTGATACTGGTCGCGTTTGCAGAAAGAGGAAGGAGAAATACGATTTAGAGGTTAATAACAACGGAGTCTTCCTTGAAAGCAACGGAGGAAAAGGATGAATTGTGTGTTCTTCTGGAGACAGATGTATACATGAGGGTAGAATGATTTGTTACTTTTGGCAGAGGTTGTTTTTCTTTTTTTTTTTTTCTTTTTTTTTTTTTCTCCCAGTCCTTGCTAGAGCAGTTCCGTGGCTGTTATAGTGAAGGAATTAGTTCACACATTCACAACCGTGCCCTAGATTCTGTGACAGTCTCTACGGCCTCCGATGCCTCAAAAAACCCGCTTGGCGCGGGCAAACCTGGGCATTGTACCTGACAGGTGTAAAAATAACATGTGGTCTGTAGCCTGCTGCGAGGCATCCATCCTCTTAGCTCAATCTTTCTTTCTCCCTCTCTCTCTCTCTCTCTCTCTCTCTCTCTCTCTCTCGCTCTCTCTCTCACACACGTTCTAGTGCCTGCAGAGATACACTTAGAGAGAGGAAAGACAAAGTCACAATCGTGCCACGACTCTGTCAATGTGTCAACCACCCAAAAGCTTTAAACTGACAATCTCATAATATAAACGTACATATCAAACTCTTGAGAATACTTATTAAAAATAAATAAGCCTGTGTAAGTCAGAATCTGAAAGGAAAAAAAAAAAAAAAGAAATCAAAGTTTCTAAAGCTGCTGAAGTTATGAGCTGAATCTGTCAACAGATCAATCTCTTCTCTCTCTCTCTCTCTTTTTTTTTTTTTTTTCAAAATCTGTATCGAAAGAGCTTTCATCATAAAATGATATGTGACAAGAAAATTTTTATCAAGATTCAGAAAAAGTATGAAGTCACTCCCTTCACAGGCCATCACTGGTCTTTACTAAAGTGTTCCAAAAATTACTCTTCCTTTTTTCCATAACCCACTCTTACTCCTTCTCTCATTATCTACTAAAATGTTGTGATGGTTTTCAGGACATGCCCTTTGCGTTAAGGTCTTGCTCATCCTGTTTATTTTAAAGCTATATTTGTGCCCGTTTTCTTCGTCAAATGCTGGCGCTGCTGTGTCCTCGTGTTCTATATGATACGTTAAATAGAGTGTGACTTTATTTTTGCGAAGATCTAGTGACAGTGAGCGTCGGAAAGCTCTGTCTCTAGTGTTCCTTTCACCCTGCCTGACACTGACAGAGGCCAGGGGGCTAGGACCACAGAACAAGACATCATTATTCTCAGTGCCCTGAGAAATCTCTCTCTCTCTCTCTCTCTCTCTCTCTCTCTCTCTATCTCTCTCTCTCTCTCTCTCTCTCACACACACACACACACAGTAATGCCCCCAGCTCACGTGATAATGGTACCATTAGATCTAGCACTTTTAAGAGCCATTCAAGAAAATTGTGGTATGAAAAAGCCAGAGGGTGAGGTGATGGGTTGAGATGGTTCCTGACAAGAGAGAGAGTCAGCTCATCCGTAGTCATAGTCAAGCATCCATACCAGACGGGTACAGACAAACAGACAGACAGATAGATAGATAGATAGATAGATAGATAGATAGATAGATAGATAGATAGATAGATAGATAGGTGGATAGATAGATAGATAGATAGATAGATAGATAGATAGACAGATAGACAGATAGATAGACAGACAGATAGATAGATAGATAGATAGATAGATAGATAGATAGATAGATAGATAGATAGATAGATCAAAATTACCAAGAGGGTTGCCAGTCCATGAACATTGTACTGGGAGATACACAAACATGAATAACTTTTTGAAGGCTATTGTAAGAAGGAAGCATTAGCGCGTCTACAGATGCAGTGCTCTATGAGTTCCCAGTGCTGTCTGATCAAATGCCTCTTTAATCCGGTTAAAAAGAAACCAAGCACTTTGAGCTTCTGTCTCCATAAAACTTGCATCAGGATTTCAAATTCATTTTCACTCTTTCAAAAACATCGCCTCAGCCTTCTCGCAACGACTCTCTCAGATAGCCGGGCTCTCCCTGACAACCCTTTTTTCTTTCCTCTTTTTTTTTTCTTTTTTTTTTTTTTTTCATCCATTCTCCTTTTCTATATGGTGCACTCATTAATGATGTCTTGTTTCACCTCTCTGTACGTTTATGGTCTTGTATAGGGATATACACAGAATGAAATGACATGCTTCCTCTCCCTGATGTGGTCCACAGGAAAAGATACGCTTCATGTATTATAGAACACACTCCTTCTTTTTGTTTTGTCTTCCCTGATTACGGTCCTTGATACTTATTTTATAAGCGTTCAAACCTCTTTCCGGAAAAAAAAAAAGAAAGAAAAGAAAAAAAAAAAAAACATCCTTCCTTGAAGATTCTAAGGAAACAAATGAGAGAAAAATAAAGCATTTTAAGATTCATGGTTTTGTTTTTACACTGGTCCATTAGCGTTACTTATGTTCTCTGTAAAGGGAGCTCTCATAAATCGAGAGAGAGCGTGGAAGGATTCTGACTGTACTCGGTTTGTGGGTTGAAAGTCAGAGAAATTGATCTGTAGCCATACACAGTGGGAAGACACCCTACACTCATCTTTTCCTCTATTCTTTTTCTTAACTTTCCAAACTTTTGCACTGTCTCTCTCTCTCTCTCTCTCTCTCTCTCTCTGTCTCTCTCTGAGTACACCCATACAAGTGTCAAATTAAAGGCATGTGCATGATCGTGATATAATCAGTGCTACTTAATGTCCATGCGCTTCAGCTGCAGTAATAGTGGAGATGCTGTTACTGAGTCTGCATTTTTACACCAAGCTTTGGGAAGGTCAGCATTTTTCAGGCTGCCGACATGAGAATGAGCATGTAGCTACCATCTAAAAAAATATGACTGTTCATCCAAAGTTCACTGCCTTACATCAAGGACGCTCATACAGAGCGCATGCAAAAGTCGATTCGGGTATCAACAGGATGTCTGACTATGAAAAAGGGTGAGAATCCATTGTATTAGAAGAAAAAGAATACAACACAGCGACCATGTGATGTATTTTTAAAGACCTTTTTCAGCCCACAGCCAGACCTCCTGGATGTGTGATGTATTTTTATAGAAATCAATAAACTTTGCCATTCTCTCTGTTGTGGACGACTGCATTGATTTGACTTGGTGTGAGTGGATGACAGGGGACCTAATCTTCTAATCTACACCCTTCAACTCAGTATAGAACACCATGTGGAGCAAGAGAGAAAGAATAAAGGAAAGACAGAGAAAGAGAGAGAGAGAGAGAGAGAGAGAGAGAGAGAGAGAAATAGATGGAGAGTGGGAAAGAAGGAGATTCAAAAGCTTGCTCAGATCAACCTTGGCTACACCAACACTGTAACTCTTGGGAAAGACAGAGTGAAACTCCATGCTGAAGGGCACTTAATGGGCTGGGATTAGGGCAGAGTGAATAAACTCTGGAACCGGAGGCTGTTTACATATTTATCCCGTGGGTTGTTAAAAATTGAAATGCAATGCGGCAAATGGTCGTGGATGGGTTCGTTAATTATGCAAACGGCTGTAATTGTGCGAGAGAATCTGTCGTCCTGTTTTATGAACAGCGATAGAACTCGGCCCGATAAGAAGAAACGGCGCGGCAGCAGGTCCTGATCCATTTTCCACTTTTCTTTCAATTTCAGTCCCTTCCCCTCCATCTGCCACTTCTCTCTATACTCTCCCTTTAGTTTCCTGTAGCTCTCACTCTCTATTTTTTTTTCCATTACTCTGTATCTCTCTCTTACTCCTTTCTTTCATCGTCAGCTGCTTTTCTTTGTCTGAACCCCCTACCATTTTCCTCTTCCTCTAGCTTTCTTATTTCTTTGCTTCTCTGATCCCCCTCACTCCCCCACAATTTCAGAGAGAGAGAGAGAGAGAGAGAGAGAGAGAGAGAGAGAATGGTTTAATAGCTTTGATAAGAATCTAGCAAAATATGTTTTGTGTGGGTTTATTTCCCCAGCTTGGGGGCCCTGATTTAGGAGGTTATAAATCAGTATGAGTAGGATGCTTGGATGAGCACACCCAAACCACCGCCGACATGTCTGTCAGGGCGTCCATAATGTGGCTAAATGGCCCTACTTATCAGCAGTGAAAACTGCATAGGGAGAGACAGCACTGATTGCATTTGTCAGGTGGATTCTATTTCCTATGTCGATGCAATGGCCCCTGGTGCATTAGGCAAAGCCATGTCCTCACGATAGTACCATTGAGAAGGCTGCTCTCTCAAATATTCATTATTGTTGTCATAGCGCCAATGCAGCATCACTAAAGCCTCTCTGTTTGTGTTAGCATCATTCACATTTTCTCTCTCTCTGAATCTCTCTCCCTCTCACGCTCTCTCTGTTGGCTGTGTTGAAAACCGCATATTACACACACACACACACGCACACACAAACACATCGAAATTTGAAATCCATACAAACTAGCATGAAATTGTTACGCTTTCAAACACAGCCTCTATCTGCCATGCCCTTGAGCGAGGGCCATATCGACAATTAATTAACAGTTCTATCACATCAAACTTAATCCATAGATATGTGTTAGAACAAACAGTGTTACTGCTTAAAAGAGAAAGTTATTCAACAGACAATAGCATGCCCCTCAGAAATAATTTCCAGATCTCTGTAACAGCACATTAGGATATGCTGGTGAGCGTTCCGAGAAAAAAAAAAAAAAAATCAAGAATCTTTCCCAGAAAATCTATAACGTTGACTTCGGTTGTGTGCCATCTGTTAAAACACACCTTGAACAAACCTTGACATATGTGGTACGTTACGATGCTCTAGTCGTGCTTTATTTGACACGTTTTTTTTGTTTTTTTTTGATGGAGAATCGCCTTGCAGAGATAACACGAAAGTGATTCTTTGAGTTTGCATCGTATGCAAATCCTGCTCTGGCAGGCAATGCATCAAATCCAGCTAGTGACAAATGTGCTAGGATATACTTAGCAACTGACAATGTTAAAAAGCCACACAAATGGTTGCAGTGCAGTAGGGAGTGGCAGATTACACAGGGCAGGCCTTTACTTGGCAAGTCCTTTGCCTTTTCCAGTGTTACATCAAACCGGTTTGCCACCCGTAGTCATTCACAAAGCTTTTAGGTGATCTCAACTGACATGTGTATGTTTGTGGGTGGGTGGACGCGTGCGTTTGTGTATATGTCTTTGTATTTGAGTGTCACTGTTGGATGAAATGGATTTCAACAGAGAACAGACATATTGACAAGCCTCTTAAGAGAACAGTTTTCTGTTGATCTCACTGGCATGCAATGGGAAGGAAAAAAAAAACCCAAAAAAACAAAAAAAAAAAACTAACATCATTCCTCCCAAAGTATGCACACAACCACATATGTACACAAACACACACACACACACACACAAATCATCTCCCTCCATCTTCACTTATTAGCTTGTCTGCTTGGTCTAGCATCAGCAGTTGCCTGGGGGGCTGAATGGACCATGTCGATGTAGACCACGGTAATTTGCAGAAGTAGAAGGTTAGAGATGCTCTTTAAATCGACAAAACACGAACACTATTGTCAGCTTGTTTAAAAACAAACTTCAGAGAAAGGCAAGCAAAATAATCATCTGGACACGTGTTCTCTCAAATACATCTGGCATGTTTTTTTTTTTTTTTTCTCTTTTTTTTTTTTTTCCTTTGAGGTGGCCTAGTTGTTAGACATTATTTTTTTTTTTCTCTCTCTACTCATTCATCTTCTAACCCAAATGACTGACTCGGTTGGCTTTTAGACTGTAGCCAAGGTCATGAGGAGAACCACCAAAGCCTTCTGGGAACTCCCTGAAATGCTCACTGACCAACAAAAGAGCGGCAATGTATTAGACAGAGGTATATTGTCAATCAGTTCTCTCCAAAAAATTTGGGCTGGGTAGTTCATCTAATCGACAAAAATCAAAACTTCACTTTCCCTCCTTCTTTTTAAGAATACAATCGCATAACCTTTAAGAAAAGAAAATGTTAATGCTCAAATAATAAAAAAAAAAAAAGAAGGGAGTAACGTCATGACAGAAATTCTGATAAAGCCAAAAGCTATGATTGTTGTATAAATCCAAGGTTCAGACATCATATTTACTAATCCTCTACATGTAGCTCTGTTGTGACCTCTAACCGTGTCCTGCGTAATATAAGACAGGAGTTCACAATATGATTACTCAAGAGTTTCAAAATCTCGGATTTTCACTGGTCTGGGTGACTGATGTTCTTCTAAGTATGCTCGGGGGCGGTGCTGTCGGGGTGCTGACTGGACCCTGGGCTCTGGCTGTAGGCAGGATGCCGAGCTGGAGACAGTAGACTTTGACCTGTCTCTCTCTCTCCCTCGCTGTATCTGTTAGCAAGGCCGGGCTAAACGAGGCCAAGCTAAACGAGGCCCACTGCTCCTCATTACTCCCACCCAGCTCTCATCAACAACACCAGTAGAATCCTCCTCGCAAGTTAGTCATGCTTGCCTAGACATGCCATTCCCCTGGTGCTGGTCAGCTCCAGTGGTCGTTAGCAGCATCAGCGTGGGCTAACGAGGCTTGGACAGTGTAGATGTCTGATTCGGCACTGCGGAGGAGGGCTGAGGCTGAGAGAGTTTGTACTTGCTTGATAGTTACATCAGAACCGTTCAATTCCCCGTATTGAAATGTGTGGGGTGACACTAGAGATTTCAGTGAGCAGCAAGAGAACCAGCAACAGAGACAGACCTTTAGAACCCAGCTGAGCAACAGAGATTTGAATTCTGAATGGTTACATGGGATGTAGAAGTTGGTATTCTGAGATGAAGTCAGCTTTGTGTAGAATCCTTTGAGAGACTCACTCCAAAAGCAAGAGACGAGATGTGTTCAATGTGAGTTCAGAAAAGTTAAATCCAAAATACCTGGGTTGACACTCATAGCATCTTAGTTACTTAATTGACCAGAACAGCATCAAGAAGTTATGAGCCCAGTTAGAAGACAGTCCAAACGGATCACATATAACAAGACAGGTGGTTTCTAGGGCAAGAGAAGATTGTAAGTGGGAATATTGAAGTTTGTTGCCTTCCGAAGGAAAAACAAGTTGGATTTGACAGTATGACTATCTTAAATAGTCCAGGATGGACTGTGCATCAAAAAAGAAAAAGAAAACAGAGTTTTTTTTCACTTTCAAGAAAGGTTAGAGTTAGAATCATTAGAGTCTTCGCAATGAATACTTACTTCTAAGCCTGTGTATGTGTGTCAAGCCTTAATCTTGTGTCAAATATGTATATAAAGGATTAGAAAAATCATTATTCCCAAGTATCTCTATAAATACCTAATGACAAACGGAAAACCATTAAATCCTTTGGGCAAACGGAGAGAATCAAAAACACTCTGACTTAGTCCAGTGGGTGGGAGTATCTTCCCGTTTTCCCACTTCGTCTGTCTGTCTGTGTCCGTGGGTCTATCTGCTCCTGTTTCCAGAGTCTGTGCGGCAGGGGTCTTCTGACGCCCCTGTCCGTCGCTGCCCCGTGGTAGCGACTCCGCCAAGGCTGCGGCAACGCATTCACGGGGGCCGCTTCTCAAAGAGGACACGCTGACGAAGCGGACCTGTCCAATCAATGCACCTTCCTGCAGCCGTCCTCTTCAACCCACCCTCTCCCTTACCCCCACTTTCATTCTTCACCACACTCCAGTCCCTCTCCAAACAGACTCAATAATCCACTGGCATCCCATCAGCTCCTTTGATTTTCGTTGATACAAAAGACTGACAAATGTCCCTATAGCTCTTATCTTGCAGGGGAAGGATTTCCTGTGGGACCTGGGGGAGAGTGGACTAAGGGGTAATTGGCTGAGATGTGGATAGGTGCTAATGGGTGTCCAACAGGGCTGCTCACTAATCACAAGACAGACAGGTGACGTCTGTGATGTGGGGGCCTCTTGAAAGATATAGACGGCAGAGAGAGAGAGAGGAGTGTGCTCTGCTTTCCTAGTGGGGCCCGGCACTATCGTCTCCTTGGCTATCCATCAGAAGGAAAGGGTTAATTGAATCTATGGCTCACAATCCAAGGACAACCAATGCATCATTCACCATAGACAAATGCATTATTGCATGTGTGAGAGAGAGAGAGAGACAGACAGACGACAGACAGAGAGAGAGAGAGAAAGAGAGAGAGAGAGAGAGAAAGAGAGAGAGAGAGAGAGAGAACACACATCTGTTTATGTGTGTGAAGCAACCTTTACTGTGCAAGTGAGGTGAGATTTAGACATTCTAGGTTTATAGGCACGGTATATGGACAACCTTCTTGGCCAACATTGTCCATGAATTCTTTACTATCATATAAACAGCACAAATTGAAAACCTACAGTGCCAGTATCTGTTCCCTGAGGCAGTTTTCAGAAAGGAGAAAAAAAAAAAAAGAGGCTGGAGAGAAGGGTGTTTTTTTTTTTTTCCTGCCAAGCCAACAAATTCCTCAGCCGACTAACTGGTGAGGTGTCACAGTGTTCTTATAATTGCTGAGATGTCGATAAATCCCATGCCATTTTATTTCCTTGGGGAACATGATTGGATACCTCCCTGTCCATCCTGTGCAGGAGACGCCATGTTTTCTTCTTTCTTTCTTTCTTTATTTATTTTGGGCAGCTTCATAAACTTTTACTGCTGTCTTTCACAATAGCCTTTGGGTGGATGGAGAATGTGCAGAGCCAGACACTTTCTCCCATATCTAAAGATTTCATATAAGTCATTTCTCTCTCTCTCTCTCTCTCTCTCTCTCTCTCTCTGTTTTGAGGAAAACGAGTCCCCCCCACACACACCTCTTGAATGTCCTCTCTCGTAGTCATTCTGCACATTTTTCCCCGTTGTTTCCATTTTTTTCCCCCTTTGCGTCTCCTGCATAGTGCTTTATATTATTTTCTGTTCTGTCAAACACAAATACCCAGAATACAACCCTCTATTCCTATCTCCTCTTTCACCCCCATACCTTAAAGCTCTGCATCTCTCTCTCTCTCTCTCTCTCTCTCGTACTCTCTGTTCTGCTTTCTTTCCGGTCAGTTAGCACGTTATCACTAATGTACAAGCACTAACATGGTAGAGGACACACAGAGACACACAGACACACACGTACACACACACACACACACACACACACACACACACACACAGACACCCGCACGTGCACCCACACACGCGCGCACATACACAGATGCCTGCACGCGCACCCATTCCTCCTGCCTTAGAAGCATGTATCATTTAAACTGCAGGCGATTTATGTCAGGAGACGTGTCAATAAACCCATAGGCAGGTAATGGGTCATTGACCTGGTGTGATTTTCCCCATAGATGTGCGTGCATGACAGCGTGCACGTGTGTGTGTGTGTTCATGTGCATGAGTGTTAGCGAGAGAGAGAGAGAGAGAGAGAGAGAGATTGGTTCAGTCTACCCTGGGGTCAAGAATGAAGTGCCTGCTATGTTTATGTGAGAGACACCATTAGCTGTCTGCAGAGAAATACAGTCTGCTTACAAACAGAATGTACTCAAGTACATTGACCTTCTCATTTCAATGTATTTAATTACATAGTTACAATATTTTAATACACATTCTGATCCATAATAATTCTTAACTAGGCAAAATTAAGCTAATATAATGAAGCTGCCTCTCACCTCTTTCAGACCGTTCAAGTTTGTGTGAGTGGAGGAAGGTGGGAAATTCTGTTAATTTATACCTCACAGCCAGTTATGTTTAATGAAATGCAAATACACTCTCTCTCACACACATACACACACACACACACACACACACACGCGCACACACACGCATCTCTTCTCTCCAACTATCATGGTTTTCTGACCCTCGTCAGCCGAAATGGTGCTGCCATGACACTGAGCTCAGCTCCACTAATCTTCAGTGGAAATGCAAGGGAGTGACTGGCTTCCCCACACAGCCAATCTGTCCTTGGAACCAGGCCAGGGCTCCACTCTCACTCACACAACCCACTAGCAGGTGGTGCATAGGTACATTCCTCACATTCCAGTCACGTTCCCTATGCCCAACTCAACAGAGAGCATCTGGACAGATGAGATGGTACCTGTACCTCTCTCCCTCCCTCTCTCCTTCTCTCTCTCTCTCTCTCTCTGCTCTGTCACAGACACTCACGCACACACACGCACGCACGCATGCACACACACAGTGTTTTCAGTGAAACTCCAATCTTTTAAATGAAACTCCATTCAGCCATGGCTGTTACAACACGCATACACACACACCAGGGGCACAACAGTAAAACCCAAAAGCCAGAGAAGTAACATATTTATGGAGAAGTAAAAAATACACACAGGAGACATATTAAACATAGCCAACTGTGAATACACAGTTCTCCATATAAACAGATATTAAACCCAACAGCATACAGAGATCTTGCATGTACTCCAATGTTTGTCTCTGTGAAAGCCTCAAAGGTATTTATTCAGAATTGTTTCTAAATACAGACATAACACCCCAAAGTCATGCTTAATTGACATACATTGGCTGGTGATGATGATGTTAGCTGACATTTCTCATGTATGCAAGGCGACATAAAGCACACACACACACACACACACACACACACACACACACACACACACACACACACACACACACACACAAAACAAGCAAACACTCACACACCAACCAATAAACAACTTTACAAAGTCCCTTGCGGAATAATTACCACATGCAGACAGTTACTGTCTTTCATATGAGACACAAACCCCACTTGGAAAACCAAAAACATCAGAGAGAAGTTAAATCCCTAAATTATTTAACTGAACTAAATATGAAAATCTTTTGAGATCGAACCTCAATAGACAAAAAAGGACAAATATAAATTTCACAAACAAATATCAAATGAGAGTGAAAATTTAATGCTACCTGAAAAATAACTCACTGCATCCGAGTTCAGTGGCTGAGATGGAAAAGCCAATGGTAACACAAACTGTTACATAAAGGTTTGGATTTGTTTCTGGATGAGGGGCACATTTTATTTTTCTCTGTTTGCTTAAAGAGAGGAGAGAGCGACCTTGGAATCCTAGCTACAGCACAGCAGTAGAGCTGTCCTCCTGTGTGCCAACAGAAACATGGAATGCAGATAAAACTCTTCAGACCTGCACATTCTCTCTGAAATCATCATCTAGGAAATAAGTGCTTGGACCGTACCTGTTTAACAGATTTTGTGTGTGTGTGTGTGTGTGTGTGTGTGTGTGTGTGTGTGTGTGTGTGTGTGTGTGTGTGTTTGTGTGTGTGAGTGTGTGCGTGTTTGTGTGTGTCTGTGTGGTATAGGTTGGTTGTACTTTTTTTCTGTTAGGTCACTCCTACCTAGTTTAGTGAGGTTGTGCATACATATGATGCACAAAAAATATAAAAGCAAGCATGCATGCACGCGCGCACAAACACACACACACACACACACACACACACACACACACACACACACACACAAACCTAAAAACAGTTCTTTCATATCATTTGTCTGGGCCAGTGGCATTGCCTGGGTGAATGACTGACGGCTTCAGAGTGCTGTGGCTGTCCTGTGTCAAACAGGTGCTGTAATCCTGCTCCCCTGCCTGCTGTGCCACAGCTAACATGCCCTGTGTGTTAAAGAGAGACACCAACCTCCTCTAGTGCCAATCTGCCTGTCTGTCTTTGTTTCTCTCTCTCTCTCTCTCTCTCTCTCTCTCTGTCTCACTCATTCCAATACAAACAAACAAACACACACACACACACACACACACACGCACGCACATACACACACACGCACGCACATACACACACCCATAGGTCAACAAGTGTCCATCACGAAAACAAACATTCTCAAGGTCCAGACCCAGAGAAGCAATTACAGGTTTGAATTCAGAGGTTTGAATTCAGCTCAATGTCTTTTACCTCGTGACAAGTAACCAATGTATTGTTCGCCTACTGATTGCGTAAGAGGATAACGGCAAATTAGATATTGGCATGGCTGCATAAGCTCGAAAATATACTTCATCCCAGCTGAACAACACGAAAGAGAAAATAAATAAATAAATAAATAACTACATCCCCATGAGTAAAATAAAATATATCTCAAAACAAACGGAGTGGCAGCTTTAATACAAAGGTATTTCAACTAGAGTCATCAGGTCTCAAATTCACCTCTGTGTTCACAGTGCTTGGCAAGTTCAAATGCCTTTTTATTGTGAACTGGCAGAGAAACTGCTGGCTACTATGTCGGTGGAGCCATTGCCCCGTGCTGAGTGTGTGGGTGGACGAAGCTCAGAGCACCTAGTTTCAAGGCCCAACTCAGATTTATTCCCCTCTCCCATTAGACTTCATTCTCTTCTAAAGAGCTTTTACGGGAAATTACAATACAAGAACTTCAGACATGCAGTTTTGCTTTAGTGGGCGCCAGTGGCCCTGTCTTTAATTTACATGCCAAAATTAAATTAACTGCCACTTGCCTGTGAGTGCCACTCAGACCCAGGAGCTTCTAAGGGATTTAGGTACACAAATTGTAAGAGAGGACAACACTAAGGATCGCATGTACACTCTTAAATACGAGATGAGTGGAGATGCTTGAAAAAGATTACGTTCTTAAAGGGGAAGACATTAGGTGTGTTTATTGTGTAGCACAGTTTGATTGTAGAGGTCAGTGGAGAAGGTTACGTAGAGAAGACTGTTAAAGAGGGGGTCTTTGGAGAAATTTATAGCGGGCAGAGAAGGAGGGTAGAGTCAATGAGAAAGGTTATAGTGAATGCATTCTTAAAGGCGAAATGATTGAGGATAGCTATTTTTAGCAGTGTTTTGGAGGAATGGAAATGGGGTAGTACAGATTTTCATTAAGGAGGCTATAAAAAAAATCCCTCCCTCTTTTCCACTTGGTGCAGACAAAGGGTTATCTGGGTAAATATCTAGATCTTATCTCTTCTCAAATCTATCACCCACTGTTTTTATTACACACACACACACACACACACACACACACACACACGTTTGGGAGTTTGAGGGTGCAGCATGGTATTTTTGCTGTTTCTAGGACCTAGGATTGCACTTTTCTGGACTGAGATCGATGTTGTCATTGGGGATCTGTTGAAATCATTCTTGTAGCCTGGAGGTCTTGGCCCTCAGTGCTCCCATCACTAATGGGACTACTTTGGCTTTCACCTTCTATGCTCTTTCTTGTTTACTCACTAATACTGGTTAATTCTCGTCTTCTAGGTTTTCCTTCTTTCCTTCTGTTACCATCATTTAGGACCACATCCATCACCACTGCTGTTTTCTGCTTCTCTCTCTTTTTATCTGTCATTAATGAATGCATCTGTTTTTTGGCCATTCCTTGTTTATCTGTTTTTATCCAGAAACCCCAAAGGTCTTTAGCTCTGCTGTTTTTCACCACATTTTGTGGTGCCTCCTGTTTGGACCTGGGAGTGTCCAACCCATATTCCTTGCAGATGTTCCTATGTATGATATATGTCACTTGGTTGTGCATCTTAGTATATGCTGTTCCTGTCTGCATCTTACGGCCCACTATAAGATGTGGATTGTCTCAAGGGCTTCTTTGTATTCTGTTCACCTTAGGTCTTGTCTGACACTGAACATCCCGTCTCAACTGATCTGGTGCCAAATGCTTGTTCTTGCGCTATCCATGTTTCCTATCTGTTTGAGGTGTTCCCACTCATCCTTGGGAGCCATTTCTTGCATATACTTACGAATGCATATACTTTCATGTCTCATTCAGGACAGTGGTGGTGACACTGTCTGGGCCCCTCCCCCCTGGTGTGCAGTCTCTGGATGTTGGATTGTGGGTAGAGCGCCCCATGCATTGTGAGATCAGCTTCCGGGTCTCGATGTCTTGTTAGGGTCCCTCACGACCAACAGAGTCCTACCCTGGGTTAGCCAGTCAGGGTTAGTCAGGGAAGCCTGTTGCTAGGAGCTGGTTAATTTGTGCTGCTAGTAAGATATTCAGAGCTGTTATTTTCCTCAGCCAGTAAGTGCGAATCACATCAGGTCCTGGTGCTGCCCGGTCCTTCTGTTTGTGACCTGTTTGGACATCTGCTGTTGTGATGATGAGTGGTTCCAGCTCTGAGAGATTGCAGTACTCTGTTTTAGGGTCTTTTAGCCCCCAGATACTACTGTTACGTGATGGCTCTTTCTCCCACATGCTCTTCCAGTACCTTTCAGATTCAGCTCTCAGTGAATCTACAGTTGGTGTTTTATTGCACTGCAACTGAGAGTATATGTTTAGATGGTCATTGGTTCTTTTTGGAGGGCATTTATTCTTTTGGCCTCTGCTTCTTTCATGTGTGTCTGGCTGCCAGAGCTGTTCGCATTTGTTCAGTAGAGTCAAGGGCCTCAGTAACAGAAATGCCATTGTACTAGTTCAGCAGCGAGGACCTGTCCTTGATCATAACCATTGTCCTCCTTTCGCTCAGTCAGTTCAAAACCTCCTACCATGTTGTTTTTACCTTGATTACCAGTCTCGGTTTCGCATCTTGGACTTTACGGCCCAGCGTGTGCAGCATCACTGCTGTCAAGGTGTATATCAGTTTGTTAGTTTCAGATACGTTCGTGGACCACATTGTGCATACTGATGCATGTATCATAGGATGGATTGGGTCCCTGGGGACTCTCGTATGAAAGCCCCTCCTGGCACACAGCCTCTCTGATTTACAAACCCTGCAATCTCTCATTTCCCGAGTCTTCCACCCAGCACACAGCCCTGTACAGAGGCCCACCGTGGACTTTTCAATACAGATACAGGAGTAGAATAATTTCAACTAGCCTTATTAGGCTACAAGGTTGTGGAACCACTTTTGTGTGACAGCTCTTTACAATGATGAGACTATCTCTGATGCGGCTGAGTGAGTGTATCGGTATTTGATTAAATATTGAAAGCTTGACTCATGCCAAAACAGTTTTACTATCTGAGTGGTGTGTTTGAGAATGGTGTGTTGAGGAGTCTTGAATAGAAAAACTGAAGCTTGTGAAATGTGAAGCGCTTGGAAAAGCAAGGGCAAGGGCGTTTGACCATTAATGACAGTGGTATTTTCAAATGAAGAATGTGCAGTCATAGTTCCAGCACTATAAATCTCTTTCTCCCTCACCAGGGACCTGGTTACTACTCACTCAGTCACTATAGCCTTCATTGAAAAAAGGGGAGTTGTTAAATGAAAAGTGAGAGGGGGAGAGAGAGAGAGAGAGAGAGACAGAGAGAGAGAGAGAGAGAGAGAGAGAGAGAGAGAGAGAGAGAGAGAGAGGGAGAAAGAGAGAGACCATACAAAGATATACCCAGCCTTTAAGTCTCTGCCCCTATCTTACTCTCTTTTATCTTTTGACTGAAGAGGCTCTTCAAAAGGCACAAGGAAAAAAAAAAAACGCATTCTGGATTCTAAATTAGCAGACATTACTGAATTAAAATGGAGGTGGTAGAGAAACCCAGACGCTTCCTTCCTTCCACAGGTAAGGACAGCATACTTGTAAGTGTGTGTGTGTGTATATATGTGTCTGTGTATGTATGCACAAGCATGTGCATAGAGGGTTATCTGTGTAAAGTTGTGTGTTAAGAAGGGGTTGGAAAGGTGGTGCACATTCATATTATGATAAATAGGCCTGTCCATCATGCGGAGCAGTGGGTAGCAAATAGATTGGGGGGAAAATTCCACTTAACGTCAGAGCAGATGAACATAAATGAGGCCTCTGGAGGAGGGACCTCAGTCAGACATGCTGAAGGACATCGGCCAACCTGCCACCGCGTTCCCGTGACAACCAAGATATGGGAGGGGGATAGTAAAATGTTATCGATCACCCAGCTCAAAGAGCTGGCGCAGCATAGCCTGTGTGTGTGTGTGTGTGTGTGTGTGTGTGTGTGTGTGTGTGTGCGCGCATGTGCGTGTGTGTAATGCATGTAAGAAAAACAGAAAATTAGTATGTGTGCCAGGTATGACAGTGATACACAACACTAAGCATGGGTTTGCTGTGTAAAAATGAAATTTGAAAATTGTCTGCATATTCACCTATTCACCTGTCTGAAAATTGATTCTACTGTCTGTCTGTCAGTTACCCTGTCAAACAGTCTTCTCACTTCCATGTCAGTTCACCTTCATGTCTTCAGCTCCTCCCCACTCCGCGCTCTGTCTCTCTCTCTCTACTTATATATAAAGTGTATAACTTCTTCGTTCACAATTGCTCTGCCTGTACTAATTGTGCATGTTAAGCATTTGTCACAATCTTTTGATGTGTCTTAATCTCTTCAAAGTAGCATAATAATGTGAAAAACACAGAGAAAAAAAAACGATAGATGTGCCGCCAAGGTGTCTCCAGATGTAATCGGGCTTTTGAAGAACTCCTCAATACCATCAGAATAACATCAGATAAACAGCCCCTGTCACGCGTCACTGACAAATGACTTTATGCTTCACTTAAAAAGTGACAGCTTTTACTCCCCTGCAGTAAATCACAACACAGACAAAGACAGGGGGATGGAGATGGGGTTGAGAGGGGGGGAAAAAGAAAAAAAGAAGAAAAAAAAACCAGACAGATAAATATATTGTTCTATTAAGAACAAACCAAGATAGAAGATAGTTCGTTAGCTCCTTACAATACTGCTTTTTTTTTTTAGCATATGGTGACCCACACACAAAAGACATAAATTAAAATCTTTGACAAAGTTACTGTAGTTCCTCCTGGAGTTTTTCATTTATTTATTTATTTATTTATTTATTTTTGGTAGGAAAATGCTCCTAAAAGAAATGCCACAATCATTTTATTCAGTGCCTGCCCCCTGTTGGACAGATGAGACACAGTGGCACTGAGTATGTGTTTTCTCCCTCTCTCTCTCTCTCTCTCTCTCTCTCTCTCTCTCTCTCTCCCTCTGTCATTTATCATTCAAACACACACACACACACACACACACACCAATGCACAAACCCCACATGTCTCCATTCTTGCGTGTATGCACATGTGGGCAAACACACTCTCATAGACTCTCCCATGGTCATTGTTTGGCTCTCCTGTTGTATGTTTCACCCAGTGTCTCTGAAATTCTCTGTTTCCATAACGCTGTGATGACACTCTCCTCTTTTTCTCTCTTTGTCTCTCTCTCTCTCTCTCTCTCTCTCTGTCTCTCTTTCTCTCTCTCTCTCTCTCTCCCTCTCTCCTATTCTCTGTTCATGTCTATTTTTCATGCTCTCCCTCTCTCTCAAACACGCGCTGAATAAAAAATGGACTACTCTCATGATGGTTTTTAGTAAAGATGCTGAAAAGCAGGGTCATAAATCACTTAAAAAGAAACCCCAAAATGACAGGAGTCCTTGTGACAATGTGGTACTGCACGCATATACTGACCGCAGCAAACAGTGACGGTGACGGTAGTAACCACAGCACGCGGTCCCTCTGTCACATCACTATCCCTCCTCCCTTCACTAGCAGAAAACAAAAAACAAACCAAAAAAAAAAAAAAACTATGTTTCTCTTTTCCTCTCTCACTTCCCTCCCCTGACATCTGTCTCTACTGGCAATGAGAGATGTGTCCCTGCTCAGGGATATTTGCCAGCTGTCCCCCGTGGACAGTAGATGCTCCCATAGAGATGTCCCTGTCCCCTCTTTCCCCCAATTTGTGTCTGCGGGCTGACACTGGCGTGCATTGGGAACGGGCCTCAGTTCCCCCGGCTCCACGCCTCTGCCTCATTTAGCATGTCAACTTCTCCCATTCTATCACTACCATACAGACAATAGAAGAGACTGACCCAGAGAGAGAGAGAGAGAGAGAGAGAGAGAGAGAGAGAGAGAGAGAGAGAAATAAAGAAATAAGAAAAGCAAGAAAGAAAGAAAGAAAGAAATAAGAAAAGCAAGAAAGACAGAAAAGAAAGAAGGGTTTAAAGAGATTATGAAACTGTATCTAATGTTGGTAACAGGTAAAACGGTACTGGATCAAACATCAGTAGAATAGAAGTGGTTTAAGGCATTTGCTGCAGATCAAATACTCAAAGAGTGATAAAAAAAAAGCTGAAGGGAAAGTGAGCTCATAGAGTGGGAAGCAATAAAACCCATAATGGGTCAAAGCTCTTAATATAAACGGTGGTCAATATTTCTCAGACTGTCACGCAATTAGCAGTCTCCACTCTGTAATTCTGTCAAATTCAAAATCCCTATTCTCTCTCTAGACTCCCTGGACAACAACACAGAAGACTCGCATGTCACGGAATACAAACCCAAACCAGCTAGAAGAAGTCACATGACCAAAATCACAGGTGCATTTTCCACAACCTTGACCCTTCTTATCATGTAGAGTGGATGGATAAGTCTGAGCTTGTGGAAGAGGCGCTTTAGGTTTGACACTCAGGGGGGCTAGAAAGGGTTAAAAGGTCAGAGTCGGAGGGATCTCTGGGGTCTCGGTAATTTGGCATGTTCTTCCTTCATAAATCTTTCCTCCAATAATTCCTCACACCTGCATCATTAGAACCCATATGGCACAAGGCTAGGAGGAGATGGTTAAGGAGTTGGTGAGAGACTCTGGGGCTTTGGTAATTTTCCATATCGTAGCCCCATATATCTACCGCTCCTCAGATTCGCCTTTATCTTTATCCACAGCTCCTACGTCATGCAACTAATGATCCAGCGATCCGGAAAGCATGAGAGTAGAAAAGGGGTTGAAAGAAGGAGAGGAAGGGAGGACTCCTGGGCTTAAAGCATCCATATGTCCTGCTCTCTCTCTCTCTCTCTCTCTCTCTCTCTCTCTATCTCTCTCTATCTCTCCCTTCCTGTCCTTCATCTCGTCATTCTCTCCATCGAGTCAGTAGTGCAGAGAGCTGCACCCTAGCCCTGAGGGACCAGGCAAGCTGCTTTATTGGGATTTCTATCGTTAAGGCGAGCACCTGGGAACGCTGCAGTTCTTCTGGATTCATCAGACGGTGTCGGCCGAGCGTACGGCCGAGCATCGGGCACGATCAATGCTTTATCATCCCCCCCCCCCCCCCCGACGCCCTGCCGCCGGTAACGTGATGCCATAATTATCGACCAGGCTCGAGAGAACCTGCGCTCTGACTCACCGACGCTAACCAGAAGCTTCTCACTGCAGGAGCATGTGACCAAAGGGAGCCTGAACATTATTAGCGTATACATAAAAATGCGTATAAGATCTGTCAAACCCATCCTCTGCTACATGCACAAAGGTTATAGCAATAGTTTGACAAGCAGATATTTACTGTTGCTGTCAAAAGAAAACTACCGCTCAGTGCTGGCAACGTCATGACAACCACATCATTCCCCCCGATGATTTAACATCAAATATTCATTAAAATATGGCTCAACACAACATTATTTCCACAGTAACTAAAAAGTAAACACTGTGTGACCTTTCTATTTGAGCATTTTGTATAAATTGGGGGGTAGATTTGAGGAAAGATGTATGAGCTGTTAAAGTGGTAAACTCAGATTAACATTCCTCATACATCACGCACATTCACCATCTAGATAAACACACCCAACACAATCGCCCATGAGAGAATGTGTATGCCTTTAAATAAGAACTGAAGAATTAGTATGCAGAGCTACAAGTGAGCATTTCGGCAGAACCTTGTGACAAAAGCCATACCCCAGAATCACCTCAAACAAGCCAAAGTGTAGAAATGGCTCACAGCCAGGAGTGGTCTCCAACCCTTAGCCCTTTTGAGCCAGTGCACGACTGAGCACTGGGGAGAGTGGATTGGTGTGTGTGTGTGTGTGTGGGGGGGGTGTGTATGTGTGTGTGTGTGTGTGTTTGTGTGTGTGTGTTTGTGTGTGTGTGCATGCGTGTTTGTCAGAGAGTGTGTGTGTGTGTGTGTGTGTGTGTTTGTGTGTGTGTGTGTTTGTGTGTGTGTGTGTTTGCTCTGTGTGTGAGGAGGGGGCTCTAAGAACTAAAGCAGCACATAAAAGCTCTCAGTGCTTAGCCACCAGAGAAAGGGACAGCGAGATGGAACCGATGGACTCAGAATACTAATCCTGTTACTACAGCAATCAAAAGCAGCCAGCTTTCTAAATTCCCTCTCTCTCTCTCTCTCTCTCTCTATCTCTCTCTCTCTCTCTCTCCATTTAAAATGGCTCCTTAACATCGACTCACAGTGAGAGTGAAGGCCATTGCTCCTCTTCCCTGGAGGCTAAAAATTTTGCAGGCAGACAGAGGAGCCGTAGTCATGTCTGATACCTGTGTGAAGGAATTTGGTGATGCATAGCCTTTCACTGTTGTCTTTCAAAGGCTGCTTTAATCAGGGTTGAAAAAAAGAACAAGGTCTCTTATGCATTCCTAAAGGATGGGAAAAAAATATATATATATATATAACAGTAAACACTGTCTAAACAGATTAAAAAAGACTTTCTTCTTTCTCTATGTTCACCTTACAATGACAAATATTAGGCTTAGAAACAGTACTGAAACAGTGAAAGAATATGAATATAGACTGGAATGTCCCTTGTCTTTTTTTATCTCAAAGTATCCAATTTCAACTCTATCTACACCACTGTCCTGATATATTCATCCAACATCTCTCTCTCTCTCTCTTTCTTCCCCATCTCTCTCTCTCTCTCTCTCTCTCTCATACACAGGCAGCCACTGGGGGGTTGGTGAATCATTAGTTGTGGGACTGTTGTCCTCTGACGGATTACAGCTCAGCAGTCTGGATGAGATAAATGATAACTTCTCTATTGCAGGGAGAACTAAATTAAACTTGCCTGCTTCCTCCCCTCCCCTCTCTGTTCCAACTTTACCTCTTTATTTACTAAGGAACACCAACCTGGAGCAGTCACCCAGCACTCTGAGAAACACACACACACACACACACACGCACACACACACACAATATCAAATGGACCCAACACATTTGTTTGTTACTCTCATCTATGCTGCAGGAGGAGGATTAGCCCTTTGTAAATTATTCAAGCTTCACCAAGCTCATTTCAAGATGCAATGGCCCAGTCAGTCTAACAACAATTTCAGCCAAGAGACAAAAAATTAAGAGAGAGAGAGAGAGAGAGAGAGAGAGAGAAGGGGAAAAAATCATTATTGCTTTGCCTAGCATGTGACATTGCTATTTGCTTTAACACGCAGAGTATACTGTTCTGAGAACTCTCTAAAAACTAAGCTTAGGATACAGTTTCAATTTAAAGCATGTATCAGAACTGATCCACCTTCTACAATACTCTCTGCTGTTTTAAGCTTGCCCTCCATCTGTTGTAGGCACAGGCAGCCTCCACCCCAGGTAGGGGGGGGTGGGGGGGTGAGGGGGTGTCTCCACACACTGACCCATATAATTGCGGCTTTATCACTTCAATCACGGCTCACGAGACAGAGGGAAAGGACGAGAGAGGAGAGAGAGAGAGGGAGAGAGAGATAGAGAGAGAGAGAGAGAGAGAGAGAGAGAGAGAGAGAGAGAGAGAGAGAGAGAGAGAGAGAGTGTTAAAGGTGTGTGTTTGTGTGTGTGAGGTGGGTGCTGAGTGAGGTCGTCTCAAAGGGAGACTAAGGGAAAAAAAAAACCAAAGAAAAAAAAAAAAATCTGTTATGTTCTGTTGAGTCTGATTTAGGATTTCTTTTTTTTTTTCTTTTTTTCAGCCAAAAAGTCAGTCAGCTAACAAGCAGAAACAATCAAAGACAACATTGAACTTGCTTCGACCTGCCGCAAATGAGAAGGTAAGAGAAAGAGAGAGTACAAAGGTGAGAAAGAAAAGCCTGTGGAGACTGAGACATAGTGATAGAGTTTATTAATGAGCTTGAGTGGAGGAAAGGAACAAAAAATAAAAAAAATTAAAAAAAAAAAAGGTGGTGGTGTGTCTGGGCAGATGAGAGACTGGAAAGAAAGGTTCTGTCAACATAAAAACATAAATCAAAATACCTGAAAACACAGAACACAAAGGGTTTTTTTTTTCTTTTTTTTCTTTTTTTTCCAACTCTTTAAGAGCTCTCGCAACTGAATCGATAAAAGACAACTTTGCTTCCTCTGCTATTGCCTCCCTTGCGCGTCTCTCGGCCTGTCCTGGTGCAGCTTAGGGACAGAGCCTTCGCCCCAGCAGGGGCCAGGCTCGGGATAGGATCTAATTAACGGTGATGGTGCACTGTATAGATGTAAGCCAGTTCACACATGAGCCCCTTCATGGTCCCACGAGCAGGACCCGATTTCACACACTAATGAGGTTTTTTTTTTTTTGCCGATGATTCAGGCCGTCGCGGTAATTGGCGTCTATAGGGACCGCATGGGGACTCATGCAGTCAGGTGCTGCTGCTGCTGCTGCTGATGCTAATGCAGCAGAGTCATAAGAACCATGCATGCTTGCATTAGAGCGTTCAGCAGAGCAGAGAGCGCAAACACCTGGATACACATGATTAGAGTTCAGGGATCGAGCAGAGCTCTACACGTAAGGCTTTAAGTAGGATCACATTTAGATAGCAGAAGGTTTTTTATTTTATTTTTTTTTTTTGTAATTAGATGGAAAGATTAAAGGAGAACGTTTATTCTGGAGATGAAGAGGCTTTAGATTTCTCTGTCCCCTTCACTTTCACCACTCTTTTCAAAGGAGGAATTTAGACCTGAGCTTGTTTAAGGAGAAAAGTAAGCACAGAAAGTCACATTCAAAAAATGTTAGTTCAGAGAATGGTTTAGTATGGATCAGGGTGAGAATATATTAAAGGGAGATATGAGTGACTTTTATTCATACTGAATCATCACGTACTTTATTTTATTATTATTTTTTTTTTTTTTAAATGAAAGGCTAGGGCTGAGTTTGTGCATGCGTTATGAGGGCTAGAGAGGATATCATTGTATTATGTGAGATAGAAGTTAATCAGTGTGGTACAGAAGAGACCACAGTGGGACTTACAGACAATTGTCACTTTTCAGAGGCATTTCAAAGGCTGGGACACGTTACTGGAAATAAAGTCTATCGTGTCCCTTGCATTTAGAGGCCTGAGCTCCAGAGGAGTGAGAGAGAGAGAGAGAGAACATTTCCAACCTGAGGCCTGCTTTTGAAATAAATAAATAGGAACCCCAAAGACCCCAAAACCCCTGACTGGGACAGCTACAGAGGAGCATGAGTCCTGTGGAGTAATCTGGGATGGCCCTCTGTGAAACATCTCAGAACCTGTCTGAATAATGAACACACCACCAATGCTCCGTTGGGTACACAGGCTCTACTCCCCTCCTCTCTTTGTCTCTCCCCTGCTCTGTCTCTTTCTTTCTTTCTTTCTTTCTGACTTTACACACATGGGAGAATTCTCTTTCATAGTACTCTTCAAAGGGTATGGAAGTGTGGGACCAAGGGCTGGCATGGTGGGGGGAAAATACAGCACGTTCACCTAAAATCCCATAGCCAGCCGTGGTAAGTGTGTATGTGGGTGGGGGAGGTGTGTGTGTTGTGTGCACGTTTTTTTGTGTGAGAGAGAGAGGGGGAGAGAGAGAGAGAGAGAGAGAGAGAGAGAGAGAGAGAGAGAGAGAGAGAGAGAGAGAGAGAATTTAAGTCAAGTTGTAAATAGAAAAAAGAACAAGCAGATGCAACAGTATCTGTGGAGACCTCAGAGGCTTGTAAGCTTCATAACCAGAACCCTCTTCTACAGAATCCAAACAGATTTCATCCCCCTGCTAAAAGACACAGTGCTGCCCATCATCTGACAGCATCCTCTGATCCATGCCTCCCCACATCCGGAAACAGAGCACAAAAAGATACATTTCAAACAGACTACTCAGTTGCACAGGGAGGAATCTTCTAGAGGGCCTGGTTTGAAAATCTGGGCAGATCTCACTTTTCCTGCCGCATGTGCGCGAGTCTGCACATTTGTGTGAGAAGACAGTGAAAGGCAAGTGCCTGGTTTTTTTTTTTTTTTTTTTTTTTTTTATTTATTTATTTTTTTTCAACACCGCCCATAGTAGACCCAGGACTGGGTGGTATGAGGCAGTTACAATAAAATAAAATTCAAGGGTGTTTGTGTTCTTTTCCTTATGCTGTATTCTGCTGTGGCTCTCTCAGTTAATGTCTGAGAGAAGGCAGTGGGAACCAAAGAATTCCTCAACTAAGACTTGAGTTTTGAGACTTGAATGTGTCTTGACTGTAGACAGAGCCTAAACAAAATTCAGCGTGTACGAGCTGTGAACACTCTAAACTGTCTTTAGACCATGGAACTTCAAACGTGTGACAAATTTGATGAGTAGACACTATTTCTATGATGATGCTATTCCTATGACAATGTCTATGCAATTTAGGGGAACTCATAAATGACGCTGAGTACATGACTGTCACCACACTGTTGCGTTTGAGTCAGCTTTAGGCTGTTGAATACTAGAGTGACATATACACGTCACGCATGTTGCCTTTTGGTGACACTTCGAAGCATAGCTTTGAGTCACAGAAAGCGTGTCCACATTACCTCTCAGAGAAAGAGAGAGAGGAAGAGAGAGAGAGAGAGAGAGAGACAGAGAGAGAGAGAGGGGGGGGGGTGTCTCGGGGCTCACACCTTCCCAAAGACGCAGTTAGATAAAAAATAAAAGGAAAAATAAAAAATAAATAAAAAAAAAAACTACCCCAAAAATAACACATCTGTCCCACCGCAGACTCGTACAGTTTATCTTCTTCTTTCTCCAGGGGACTCCCCATGGACAAAGTTTTCACAGCACACAGTAAGTGCAGTCCTGCTGTGGTGCTGACAGGAGGGGTCAGACAAGCAATTAAATTGCCTCAAAAATCCCGCTAACTCATACCTCTTCCCTCATCCCCCCCTCCTCTAAAAAAGAAGAAAAAAAAAAGTGTGTGTGTATGTGTGTGTGTGAGAGAGAGAGAGAGAGAGAGAGAGAGAGAGAGAGAGAGAGAGAGAGAGAGAGAAGGAGGATGAGGGAAAAAAAAGTCAACTTGAATCCTTTGCGACACACAAATACTCCTCTCAAGTGTTCTCTGAGACTACTTGCATTTCCCTGCTCTGCGCAGTTTGAAATTTCACAGATACACTCACTACTGGTCTGAGGCTGTTCTGTGTGGATCTGGTGCATTCATCAATGCCAGATCACTTAAGCTGCAAAATGAAGTAAAATTGTACCTCTGTCTTTCAAGAGTCAGTCACTTAGGCCAAAAGGAGCCTATTAAAGTTGGAGATTTTAGAACAGAATTTCCTGGGGGCTGGTATAAAGGAATAAAAAAAAGCAGTGCTGTTTGATTTGCGAATTACCACTATAAGCTGAAATATGAGACTTGCTCAATGTAGGTCATATAACATGGGAGTGAGCTGGAGAAAGACCCCAGAGATATACACACGTGACATGTTTACTTACCTAGATTTGTTCTGCCTCTTGATACAACTATAATGGATATTTATACAACTCAGCTGACCCAACAGTTGTTTCATACTTACAGGACACAGTCAAATGTCTAGAGGGCTCTACTGGCCAATTATAGATGCTCCCAGCCAAATCTACTTATCCCATTTCTCTATGATAGCACTATTTGTGAGTGTAAAACACAACCTCTGATAACTGTACGACAAATGTCTTCATCAATGACTAGTTAAAAGATTTGTCAAGATTTAAGCCTTTAAGTGTGTGTACGTGTGCGTGTGTGTATGTTTGTGTGTGTGTGTGTGTGTGGGGGGGGGGTTGCCACAGTTAAAATTTTCATTAAATCAGGCCCTTTATAGTTCAAGTATGCTTTCTCACGGGTGCCACGTGAATTTTTAATGCTTCTTTTTTTATCTGTGCCACATTAAAAATGACAATAAAGAAGCCAACGATGCAGTCTGAGGAAACAAATCATGTGCTTCAGTAAATCTGAGTGGTCAAGAAAGAAAAGCCAACATCACACGCTCCAAAACTCAACTCTAAAATAAACACAGGAAGGTTATGAAAACTATATCTCCCTGTGCCTTTTAAATACCCATGCAGTCACGCATAAGAGAGAGAGAGAGAGAGAGAGAGAGAGAGAGAGAGAGAGAGAGAGAGAGAGAGAGCAGACGTGACCCTGTCCTTAACCTGTCAGTTGTGTGTCAGTATAGGGAGAGTAAGGTTGGGAGATGATGCCAGAGACAGTGTTTTGTCTGTGGACTCAGTTCACGGAGCCGTCTCCCGGCCCCCTCCACCCCTCCGGTTCTTGATCAGTGGCGGAACCAGAACTGAGAGGAATGCTCTATCCATCATAGTGACACATCTACTGCTTAGTGACATGCTGACAACACAGTCATGGGCCTTACTCATCGCACCTCTGCCTCAGCTAAATAACAAAGTCAGGCTTAGATACACACACACACACACACACACACTTGTAGGTGTATGGGCAAGAAGGTATACTAGAAGAAATGATCAGTTCCCTATTTGGATTGTATCAGACTGACGTGTTTTGATCTAAAACTCTCCTTGTGACTCAACAGAATTGTGCAGGCTTGTGGTTCAGACTGAGTAAAGAGCAATGGTCTAACATCTAAAGCTGTCCACAGTTCTGTCGCACTCAGTGGGCAAATTCATTACAGCTCAGGAGATGAGATCTACAGGCTCTATCACCTTGTAAGAAATCCCCAAATATCCACCCAAAGAGAAGGAGAATGACACAGAGAGAAGATACATACTCATATGCTACGCAAACTTAGTCTGTACGGGAGTCAACCAGTCGCCCAGCACTCATGCTCTTCTACAGTAACGTCTGCTCAAAGAATTCAGTAGACCTTTTACATAGAGGAGAAAGGCTGGCGGATTCATTGGCTGATGAAAAAAGCATTGATTCAAGTGTGTTGCCATTTAGCAGGTGAAGGAGGACAGAGCAGGATCAAGCTGGAAAATACATAATTATGAACCTCAGGGTCATTTCTAGAAATAACGCTGAGAGAACATTCAGCACAACTGCAGACAGACAAAGAAGATCCTTTTATAGCAATACATTAAAAAAAAGAAAAAAAAAGAAAAGAAAAGAAAAGAAATAAATAAAGTAAATAGGTGAACATCATGGAAATCATTATTCATTATATATTATTATGTTTCACTTGAGTGCTTGTAGGAGCTATGCGGTGAAGACATAGAGGAGAATAGGTTTATTATATATATTTTTTATGTAATTATGAGGAAGTTGGGGGTGGGGGGGTCACTCTGAGGCCTTTAGATGCTTCCATTCACATATGTGGATTTGCAAGACACATCAAAGGCAGCAAATATTGACATCATTTTGAAAGCATGTTAAAAACACTGACTGATTATGACGTAAAAAGACAAGGGTCAGTGCCAACAGTCAGTGCCAAGCAAGCTGCTATATGAAAAAAAAAGAATCTGATGTCTTAATTATTCGTTAAGAGGGAAAGCATACACATTTAAAGTGTGTACACACACACACACACACACACACACACACACACACACATGTACACACGTCACACATCCCCAGGAAATGCACTGGGCATCACAGTTCATGAGCCTTGCGCAGCTTCACCTAGATAATTACACTGCTTTCCTGCATGGAGGCTGACTTTACTCACAAATACAGCAGATGATTCTGAATATATGCTTCTCTCTGGACTTTCACACCAAAAATACTGCCTTTGTTTTATTTTGAACATATCTTAATTTACATGTAAAGCAGATATTCGCCTCCAAAAGCACAAACACACACATTAGAGAAGCCTGAGAAAAGATAATGAATGCAATCAAAGAGTGATTAATAACAACATTGACTCATCCTTTCGGCATAACGCAGCAAGGGTAGTACATCCGAGAGCAGTCGCCCGCAAACTGGTAGATCTCTGCAGGAAACTAGATCAACATCCTCTGCACACAATTTCAATAATTGGCTTCCACAAGTATATATGTTAAATTTAGATCAGAGCTCTAATAAGTTCTGAGCCTGGATTGTTAAAAATAAATAAAGAAAGAAAGAAAGAAAGAAATAATAATAATAAAAAAGACAACAGAACAAATACAATGTATTGTTGTTGAAAAAATGCATCATTTTTTGACCATATATTTCTATAATTTATCTATTTATGCTCTAATACGGAGAACAACTTTTGAGAGTGATGAGAGTTTGTGGGTTTTACCCATCTCTGTAAACAGCCTTTCCACAGACATACACACACATTCTCAGGGGAACACACACCTGGGATTTCAGAGGGGATATGGCAGGCTCAGGAAGGAGCATTCACATGGGGTTTGTAAGTGTAAATTATCCCAGCACCATGATCTACAGATAAGTGTTCAAACATGGAGTCACCTACAAATGTTTAGGCCTGCGGAATAATTAGTTCAATTAAACCCTTGGAACACTTGATGGTAATTAGATACTCTGCTCACTGTGGGAAGGTGGTGGGGCCTGATTATAGAGGTTGTTAATGCATTGGGTATATACCAGAATGCCAACCAGAATGAGTATTTGATTTACTGCAAATGCAAATGGATGTTAATGGGTAATGCTGTTTCTTGTAAGATTTTTTTTTTTTCCTAAATATTTCATAAAACGGTTCGATCAACTCTTTCAGTCTTTTGTGATCTCATATTTTAAATGCCAGCAAGCCTGATGTAGTGTTATCTGCCTGGACTGAGCGCAGTTGCCTGTACTATGTGGGAACTGAAATATGCAAGTTGTCAATGAGCAAGCTGCCTGTTTCCACTGGTTATTCTAGCATGCCCTAGTTAGTCAAAAAAAAAAAACAAAAAAACAATCCTCAGAATAGACCCAAATTTATTCTCAAAAAATTCCAAAATCCTTTCAAGAGAGCTCTCTAAAGTTTTCAGTCAGACACTGAAGCTATCCATTTTTGAAGCCAGTTCAAGTCTATAAATGTCACTGTTGGGTTTGAAGCATCGAGTTGGCTTGGGCTGTTTTATGTGGAGGCTTTGTGGGGAAAAGAGATGGCGGGAGCTCAGTGACACCCACTGGCAATGTCCATGTGTCTAGACCAAGCCAATCACCACGAGGGCTCGTAGCAAAATAAAACTCAGGCAAAGTGGCTTTTTTTTTTTTTAAATCTCTCTCTGTGTGTGTCTCTCTCTCTCTCCCTCCCTTTTTACTCTCCGCTGTGTGTCTCGATTTGATAATGAGCCTTATCAATTCAGTCAATCGCCTGCATCGCCCGATAACCTCCCCGCTGGCTTAGCACTGGAGAAAGATTAGAAACATTGCGGTAAGGCAGAGCAGGGGGTTAGGTAGGGGGCTGACCCGATTAAGGGCAGAATTTGAATATCTGATTTACATATCTGATTCTTGTTAGAAAACATCAGTCAACACGGCCCTCAGTCGCTGCGGCCGCTGTCCTCTATGTCTTCGTTCAAATGGCACACACAGGCCTCACCGTGAGAATTCACACAGCTTAAATCCCGACGCTGGCTTCCAGCCAACTCCGCACAACCCTCCGTGTCAAGTCATTACTGACAAATCCACAGAAAGAAAGAAAAGAAAAAAAAAACCCAACTAAACCTCAACATATATTTATGCAATGAGAAAGAAATGAAATTTCTGTTGGCTGGACAAACCGGTTGTGCTTTGTTATTTTGAGTTATATGAAACAACCAATTACAACCCACCCACATGTGGTCAGTAGCAGCAGCTTTCTTTCTTCCATTTTTTTTTCTTTTTTTTTTTTTTTTAAATCAGCACCTCTGACGGTGCAACTTGGCCCAAGCTATGAGGGGGTCTATGAAAAATACATCAAAGCTTCAACTTCTGATTAACATTTTACAGACACATCCTCTGAGTGGAGTCTCTTCCAAGTATTTTCAAGCTGTTTTCTTTTTTTCCTTTTGTAATTAAAGGCGAATAAGGGATGTGTAAGCTCTGAAAATGAGCTGGTATCAAATTGGGACTACAATTCATTGAGCGTGATCCAAAGAGTTCATACAAATGATATGGAACAGTCAAAATTGAAACCATTCGATGTGGTAGGGCAAAAACAGATTCTCAGAACTTTACTGTGTGATAGTATTAGCCAGACATCCCTAACAGTTGCAGGTTGGAGTTGACTGATAGGATGAGAATGGAAATGTTCCCGTCTTACCTTGCCGGACCTCCCTGGGCGCTACAGCGATGGCATTTTTGGAATGCAGCTGAGTCACACAGCAATCATCGGGCGGGGCAAGCAGCACGCTGGAGCCAGGGTAGAGCGATCCATTGTGTGGGGTGGCTGGTAGCAAGGGTACTGGAGGACCAGCATTAGGACAAACACAGCCCGTTTGAGTAATACTGCATCCCTCCGTGTCCCGACCCGAACGCAAGCACTCCTCAAACCATCGACACAGTATGCTGCATGTGAACTGGCTGGAATTCTCGTTGTTGATCAGCAGAACCTCCACCAGCCGAAAATTCAGTGTTTCCGCGGAGATCGTCCGGGCCTCTACCCCTTCGTCAGAAACCTCTGGGTCGAAGGGAGGATGGGTGGTGAGGCACAACTGCACAAAGTTCTTGTCGAATTGGAGGAAAGTGTGAGGGCTAGGCTCCTGGCACAGCTCCACAGCCTCGGGGTCCGGCAGTTGCTCCGGGGGGCCACAGGTTTGATTGGCGAGGTAGTGGTCCAACGGGAGCACTAACGGGGAGAAGGCCAAACAAGCCCCGGCGTGGTGATTGAAACGGAAATAGAGAGTGTACTTTGTGGGGTCAGGGTTCTCCACTGTCCAAGAGCAGCCAGAGGCAAGGGCCAGGGGACTTGGAAAGAGATCCCTGAGCGAGAAGGAGCCGTACAGGACCCCCGCCACCAGAGAGGAGCAGGGGGCAGCCTGGCCCAGCGGCTCCACACCCCAGGCCAGTGCGAGAAGGGACGACAGCACAGACAGACAGAGCTGACCAGCAGTGTTCATCCTATGTCATTTGTCCTACAGAGAAACAGAGAGACATAGAAAGACAAATATAAATATGGGTATAATTCACTTTCATTTCTTTATCAAGGTGCCTCTGACTCAAGGGTATTATTATTCTTCATTGATTATATTATGATGAAACAAAGAGAAAGAGAGTGAGCTTTTGAAATGGAGTTATTTAAAATTAGACACATCAACACAAGATGCACCATAAATCATTCCAGTGCTATCTTATTGGAACACAATACTAGAGGCTTTGTTAAATGGTAATTTCATAAACAAGCAGACGCTAGGCCATAGAGAGATGGATAGAGAGGGAATTAAAGTAGAGGGGAAATTACCGTTAGAGAGAGAGAGAGAGAGAGAGAGAGAGAGCGAGAGGGAGAGAGAGGGAGGGAGAGAGAGAGAGAGAGAGAGAGAGAGAGAGAGAGAGAGAGAGAGAGAGAGAGAGAGAGAGAGAGAGAGAGAGATGTTACAAATTCGTTTTTTTGTTTTTTTTTAGGGTGGTAATGAGTTTAATGAAGCAGGCAATCTCTCTGAACTCTGCCCTCTCTCTGCTGATCTTCAGACAGCTTTCTTCATTCATTTATCTGCCATTCCAGCTTTCCCAGGCTTAATTCAGTCCATACGCCCCTGGCCTCTGTCTTCACTCAGTCTGGGCACACCCCCACACCGTGCCTTCTCCGTTAATCACACACGGTTACTAGGTTACAGTAGCAACCCCCCGGGCCCTGGCACCATCCAACTTTTTACTTTCACATTCTTTTTGTTTACATCATTTACACGCCCTCCCTAACTTTCCGAAACATTTCTTTTCTGATTAAAGGATGGATGATGGTGACTGTTCTTCTCTCGATCTACCTCTCACTCATCTTGTTTGTCATATGTTTCAACGTCTCTCTCCTTCAGACGCACTCATGCTGGGTCTCCTCTTCACCTTCATCTCCTCTCTCTCTCTGTCTCTCTCTCTCTCTCTCTCTCTCTGTTTCTATATCTCTTTCTTTTTTTTTTTCTCCCTGTAAGTAGAAGGCCGTGGCCACAGCCACACACAGGCATGTCTGTGACTGAGAGCGCTAGCAGGCTGGATTACCAAGGCCGATGATACTTCAGTAGAGATAGAGGAGAGCCACACGTCTCTTTTCATTATTTCCCTCGACGCACACACGCACACACACACACACACACACACACACACGCACACGCACACATACACACACAAAATCACACGTACATCTCTTGAGTCTCCTGCTGTGAGATATGCACTGACTTCCCTCTTGTGGAGTGCGCGTTTGTCTCCCACAGCAATGGCAAACACATAACTGTCAGGGTCTCGCTGAGCATGTTTCAAGAGCTGTCACTCCATCTCTCACGCCTCACAACCTTACCCACTGCTTCCACCGCCTTTCCCTCCGATTCCCACGACCAAAACCTCAGGTGAAAATCCATACACACATGTATGAAACACGCCGAATCCTACAGACTCTGAACATTACCAGCACGAACAAAACACCCTTCAGACAACTGCTTCAGAACTCTGATTGAAACTATGTCATACTCACCGTTTGAATATTTACTGAGACACACACTCAGGGAAATGAAACTATTTTAAAAACATGTATTACTGGGTAATTTTATGCATACTTTCAGACTTTTTTTTTTTTTTTTAGTGGTGTGAAATTAACAGAAAACACAAAAAATTGTATGACTGACTCAGTGACAGTTATAATACGTCACCCTGGTGTTTACTGCTTGCCTGCTGTCAGACTGGAAAAGATGGATAGGTATTAGCGACTGCCAGTGAAGAAGTTAATTGATGCTGGGTTTTCACTCTGAAAAGGCCTTTTCAGTAGGCAAAGAAAAAGCGAACAATGAGTCTTTTTGGTTTGTTTGTTTGTTTGAATCTTGAATGTTTTTAAATTCTTCATTAATTTTGACTTCACAGATGATGTCTAAAATGTTTGTAATATCAAGATATCTGTCCATGATTAATAATATTAAAGGTGTCAATATGTGCATCTCTGTGAAAATAATTTCACAGCTTTCTATGCATCCAAATGAATATGCTTCATAGTATGTACTGTGCATTAACAGCAGGGACGTTGCTTACTAAACGCCTCAGCTATTCTTTATGAAAACTAAGGAATACTACATTCAGTTGTGACCTTGATGTTGATTTGACCATTTTTGTAGCTTTTGCTACAAAATACTGCTCCAACCTATGGCTGTTTGAGCCATTCTGCACTTTGCTAAGGTAAACTACTCATTGCTAGTTTGATTCTGTGGGTTGCCAGGGTCAGGCACCTTGTCGTTTGCTCTGATTCCCCTAACAACTACTATCAAGCTGGCAACCAGAAACATGAATAAACTAACTAATTTAGCTTCATTTGTGAATGTTTTACTTGCATATCAGCAATAACAGAACACAATATTTCAGCAAAGTTCATTATAGCGGCTGTATTGTTCCAACTAGTTGGCTGGATATTGTGGAGTTTTCCCCTACAATGGTAAAGAGCAGCTTACAAACATTATGGAAATGCATAGTCAAAAAGAAAAATGCCAAACACTACTGCCAGAGAGAGAAATTCAATTACACAAAGTCTCAGAAGAGAAGAAAAAATATGTGGCAATAACAAGTTTTGCTGTCTGGATTTGGCTGAAGGGATAATCACGGAGCAAGCTGAAGAAAAGAGGAGAAAATCTTCACTGATACAGGGTTTTTCGGTGTGAATTCAGAGGGATTACTGTTCATCCTGATCTTTCTTTCTCTCTTCACTCGTATAATTGCCGATGGAAGTTTTGGACAAGATCCATGAGAGATTGTTGGGTGAGACAACCCCTCTACTCAAAGCTCTGGTGTGACAGGTCTACACTAATGCTATTACATTACTATTCATATGGTGCCATCGGAGTACGACAGCTGACCCAGCATAAACAGGAGGGGATGGTCTGACTCTCAGTGTCAATAACCTTTGTGGAAGGAAAAAAAAAAAAAAGTCATTGCCTTGCAAGATAGTTTTCAAGACAACTCCAACTGTGCTACTGAAGTTTAACAGTCTAATTTGTCACCAACCAAAATCTAGAATGATGTCTGATTTACTCTTCCTAGGAGTGCAATATGGTTAGCTACTCTGTATACATCATTAGTTTCAGTTTTATTTGCAATGAGTGTAAGTTAAATGCTAGGCTGACAGGTGACTGGTGGGCTAGAAGGGTGCATCTGGACAATTAAATGAGGTTAGAGAAGGGTGGAGTCTTTTAGAGTCATTTTCAGTAGCTCCACACGCCACAGGAGTAGCTAATGGTAGTCATTCCCCCTCTTCATCTCCAGCAGTAGAGCCTTTGGGTCCCATGGGCGACAATTTGGCAACCCAGTCATAAACGTAAATTTATCCCACATGGGCCCCACCGTTCTTCAAGTCACGACACCAGCTCCTCACTCCTCACTCATGATTCTATTGTAGATAATCCTTCTATTTTAAAAAGAAGTGAAGAAATCAATGCCAGTAGCCATAATTCAACTTGTGTTGTGCTGGGTGATCAACATCAAAGCAAATTTCAATATATTAAAAATATTGAAATATTTTGTTCCCATAATTTATCTTTCTCTGATATCAATGACAAAGAATGTCTGGGATACATGAATTCACAAATGCACAAACACGAATGCACAAACACGCACGCACACACACACACACACACACACACACACACACATACACACAAATGCAGAAGTTTATGCATCTAACAACCTGTCTTCAGCCTGTCTACTTTAGGATGACTCAGTCACTCCTACATGTACATGAGTCAGTTACGCCTACGAGGTATATCTGAAGTGTGTGAAATTTTAAGTGTAAAACACCTGCGTAAGATACCCAATGTTAGAAGTCATCCTCCCTACCTCACATATTTTTATGTCTTTCTGAGGACAGAGGTCTCTAGATTGTTTGCAGAGGACAAAGACAAAGAAAAAAAAGGCCCCAGCAACACTTTAATGACCCCCTGGAGTAAGAGAGACAGACACCTTTACAAAGGTTAGCTTCAGGTCATAACCTTTGACTTCAGGAGCAATGTCAAGAGATCCACACATTGCTGCTCCAGTCAGGGGTTTTGAAGGATGTTATATACCTCGTCCCAATAGCCTTAGGAGAGAGGAGAAATAAACTGAACAGATGCTACAATTTCTTAATGTTTCTTTCGATAAAGAGTCCGAGTGAAGTATTTTTAGATATTTGGATTTTCTGCCCTGGTTCCTCCTCCTCAGGCATGGTTTCTCCCAGCGTTCCCCGTCTCATTGATTGGTTGGACCTGGGTGTGTCTATTAGTCTCAGGAATGCTATGTGTGCAGATATGAATAAAGCTATTGCTTCATTGAGGGGGACTGTAATCAAGGAGATAATTAATGGGCTACTGCTGTGCAATTACTCTAAAGCTGATCGATACTCCTGTTCCAAACACCTCTCCCTTGATAAAAATGATAATTACATTCTTCGCTAAATACGGCTCAAATTCAACCAACTTTCAGTCTAAAAAAAAGCTCTATGAAATTCTGACTGGGTTTAGTGTCCACATGACAGTCAAAGCTTAATTTGAAAGGTCATATTCAAAAACTTTAATACTTTTTATGCTGTTGAGATTCAAGGTTCAAGGATCAGGATGAGGACATGTGAGTGGATTATCATAGCTGTCTCCTCCTGAGCTATCATCATGGTTTTTTCTGAAATATTGTTTCAGTAGAAAATTATCAACCAGTAGTACAAAACTATTTATCAGTATTTTGTGGCGTTTACAGCTGGTACTAAGTCAGTATAGAAATGTGCAGCTGACTGAGGAGAAATGGTGTCACGTTCGGTCTTAAATAACAGTACTAAAGAGGCTGCTTTGACTCCTGTGAGAATGAATGTGAGCCACATCAAGGAGATTATGCTTCATTCAGGAAAGCCTTTGATGGCAAATGACATGTGTTATGACTGCATATGGAACCATAAATCAATGCAGTTTTGAGCGTGTTTTAGACCATCATTTTGAATTAAAATAATAAATAAATAAAAAGTACCAAAACCAAGATATATAAATATATCATTTTAAAAAAAAAAAGAAAAAAAAAAGAAAGAAAAGGAAAAAAAAAACCAAACAAACAGCCATCTGAGGTCCCAGTAAATGATGAGACAGGGCTGATATGTGATAATGAATCCATATAACATATAACTGCATCTTCTGCTCTTTATTCTGGTTCCCAGAGTCTAGACTTGTATCAAAGCTAGAGGAAAGACTCCAGATGAGGTTAAGTTCACGTCCAGAGGTCAGAAAACAAGGTCATTATGAGGATAAAGTGCCTTTGTTTTTCCTTTGTGCTAGGATTCAGAATTGTGAGTCTCTGTGTGTGTGTGTGTATGTGTGTGTGTGTGTGTGAGGAGGGTGGGATAAGTCAATTCGGGGCTGGCCTATTAAAACCCTGACCCACTTCTGAAGTCTCAGTGCAGTGGCCCTCAGCATCAGGACAGCCAGATCAGAAAAAGAATGGTTCCGCTTCGCCAATCAGGACACCCAAAGAGAGACCATACCATCCTCCCTTCCTGTTTCATCTCTGTTTGTGCCACATGGAATGGGATTAGGGATTAGGAATAGCACCCCACCCCACTCCTGTCTGATTTTAGTGCACACTCTGGAGTACATGCCTGCAGGTACCAGAATGTGGCCCATATGAAGGGAAGTTCAGCAGGTATTCTCTCTGTCAGCAAGGTCATACAGACCCCTTACTAGTTGACTCAATTACTTCGTTTTTGTGAGTAGCAACAGCTTACAGGCTTTTTTTTTCCCCCTTACTTTCACCTTTAAGATCCTGGAGATGGCCTGCATAGTCACACTCAATCAACAACACACATACTTTTCCTGTTAGTTCTGGCCTGCTTTGGTCATTGATTTATTCATTCCCACTGCATGGAACCAATAAGCAAGGAAAGCCAAAGGAGCTGAGTTTATATATCCAACGACAAAGGATCCATTAAGGCTAACAGTGGGTCAAAGAAGACTATAGTCCTTCAACCCTAAACAAAAAAAAAGAAAAAAGAAAAGAAGAATAGCATGACAATGATAGTTGGCCAGCTGATAATTTAAACACTGCATGTATGAGTAATTCATATGAGCTACTGAAAAGCAATGTAATCCCCTATATAGAAACCAAGATACAGTCGTTAGTGTGACATTTTTCAATAAGGATATCCACTACTGCGCGCACTGACTGAGACTGGCTGATATCTAATCAATAGTTTGCAGCCTTCCGCTAGCTGTGACGTATGTGAGGAGCATTAGCTATCTCAGCGTTAAACTCTCAGAGATCTCTGTCACGGGCATTGCTACTGGTGCAGCTCTTCATTAAGGCACGGATAAAGATTACATATGTCAGCATAAACCTTGCCACTGAACACTTGAGCTTTTTTTTTTTCTCTTGAAGGCAACACCATCTGTCCCCAAGCAATAAACACCACAGGCGGAAAAAAAAAAAAAAAACCCCAAAACCAAAAACGATTCAAAGCATAAAAAGATAAGAAAAGTAGCAACACGAAAGGTTCTTGACTGAGAAGCTGTTTACTTTTGAAAATCACCAAGAAGTACTGGGAGAAGTAACCATAGCAACATGTTTGTCTCCATAGCTATGGTTTATTTCGCTTTACTTTTTTTTTTTTTTGTTTTTATTTTTCAAAGTTTTCATCAAGCGATACTCCTCAGAGATGCACGGCACATTTCTGAGCACGGAGCAGCACGCACTCACACAACAGGAGACTCAAAATTCATACAAGCTTTTACAGAGATTTTATATAGCTGATATTATAGTGTAGGGCTAAATTGTGAGTTGGTATGCTGAGACAGCTCTGACTCTGGCACAACACAAGAAGATTGTTGTACCATAAAAGCAATTACAAATACTGAAAGGAAAGGAAGCGCATACGCAAAATACTCACAAGCAACGTTAAAAGAATTAAAGTCACAGGCAACTATGATACCTTTACACTGACAGAGCAGTCTGCCTGCCAGCTAACCCACCCCCTGCTTCCTCACTACCTCCTTCTCATCATCACCTCTTCCCACTGTGTGAAGTGCTTTCACCTCCTGCTCCAATCACAGCTCCGTCTTGCGCGGCCCCTGGTGTGTGTGTGTGTGTGTGTGTGTGTATGTGTGTGTTTGTGTGTGTGTGGTAATTTTACAGGAACACTTCCGTGCCTTTAAGGAGTCATGATAAATTCACAGGGTCTGTAAGCGAGGCACATGATAGGAGCGGAGAGAAAACAAAGCAGCGACATGGCCTCTCTGTGATACTTCACTGAGCCCCATACCTCGGCAACCCGTACAGGAGTAGAAGTGCTTTGACAGACTGCTCCTCCCCACCCTCCCTGACTATAATCTGATTTATTGATGCGTGGTGCAGGCTCTATCTGTCTTGATAACTTCAGCATGAGGAAAGGGTGAGATTGCTTGGGTGTTTTATTTATTTATTTATTTATTAATTCTCCAACAGAGGTATGCTTTATCATTGCACTAACACCATGTGTGAACAGACTACAAAGCGATATGAATACATAACACTCAAGCACGGACCCATGTGCGCTCGCATGTGTGGACGCGCACACGCACGCATACAGAGAGAGAGAGAGAGAGAGAGAGAGAGAGAGAGAGAATTAAAAGAAAAAAAACAAACTTGATTACAAACACATGCATATGCATACACATGTGCACAAACATGACACATAATGTCATCACCCAGTTAGAAGTACGAACACATGTAAATAACAAACACACTTAGACATATGCATGTACACACACACACACACACACACACACCAAAAAGACTTGAGTGCATCAATAATTCAGATGGATCCTGATTCAGGGCTTTTTAGAACCTCTTATCTAAAGCATATGAGACTGTTCACTCTCATCTCAGCCTTTTTCATTACAAAAGTATTGCAGGCCGCCTTGCAACACTCAGACTCCAATGATGCTGCTTGCCGCTTCAGGAAAAACACGTAGCTGTCCACCATCTGAAGCCCCGCAAGGTTGTTGACCTTTTCGATCAAAAACCAGCCCTATCTCAGAGACGCCATCAGCTCAACAGTGTAACACACCTCAATTTACAATGAAAACAATTGCACTCATCCACCTGCAAATGAAAAGACCCTTTAGGTGTGTGCGTGCATGGAATGGTGGCAGTGTTACAGACGCTAGCTACACTTAGTGAGACTCCATGAGGTTTAGGTGAGACAGGCTATCTGGGGGTAAAGCTAACTAGAATGGTATTAAGCCAGTCAACATTGTTTAAGTATTAAAGCTTGTATTGAATGAGGCACTTTGAAGGTTTTGGCAAAGAACATGTGAGAACTGAGAACATATGTTTCATTTGAACTTTTGGTGTTTTTCTGTGTACAAACACACAGACTGATGATTTCAAGATGCCATATGTTGAAGAGAATAGAGATTTAGCACCCCCCCCCCCCCCCCCCCACTCCACCCACCCTCCACACACACACACACACACACACACACACACACACACACACACAACCCCCCCGAACCCATCCCCCACCGCTGTATGATTCACACAATAGGTTGTTCATCGTGTCTTAAATGCTTAAATGCTTCTGTCATAAGAAACTTGTCATAAGAATTCTCCATCCATCTGTCTCTGCCCCTAAACTGGGCATTGCCCCGTGTAGCTGTCCCCGAGCGACCCCTGCCCAGAGTGAGATGGTACCAGGGCAGCACCACTCATGTCCCTGTACCCGTCATTGTGGTGGGCATGAGCTGAAATGTCACCATCTGTTAGCTCTGAACGTGTACAAAGACAAAGTCTTAGCAGCCTGGCTAATGGAGCAGCTGGAGAATGGTAAAAAAAGGTCTTCATCTCCCCTCAGCAAAGCCTGAATATTTATCACTGTGACTTGGTCTTCTCTGTCCTGCTCTCTCTCTCTCTCTCTCTCTCTCTCTCTCTCTCTCTCTCTCTCTCTCACTCTCTCTCCTCCTCCCCTCTCCTTTTCCCCTTGCTCTGTTTGTTATTGGCCATGTTACACAATCCGCCTTTCCCATCTTACCGGACAACAGGCATCTCTTTAAACACTGTAGTCAGCCAAGTCCTGCTTGACAACAGGCTCTCGGACAAACTAATTCATTTCACTGCAAGCCGGGCGCCAGATTTCATTCACGGTTTGTTCCAAGCCCTGCTGGACTGCTTCTACCATTCATACTGATGGGAGGCAACAAACCTGAATTCTTCCTAACCTAGTTCATCTTGTTTTATATAACACAGTATGCTACACAGTACATCTAGTCCTTAATTAAACTAAATAAATCGATTTTGTTTTATAATACGGCATGACCAAGCATTGCTGTGCCTGCTATGTCTACGCCTATGATAAAATTCCTACAACTTCTGCTGATCACAAAACATTTCATGGACAAATGTGGCAGCTTGTGTGAGGCGTGTAAGTTAATAAATCCATTGAGAGTGGAGGTCATTTCCCCTTGTATTTCCAGACATGATGAAGAGACCTCATCAGACAAGTCAAACATAATAACGATGAAGAAGGCTTCGTATCCGCGGTGATGCTGATATGCTCTAACATGTCTCTCCTCTCTCGGGACAAAGGCAGGCAGAAGTGTGCTCATTTTAGCCCTTCTAAAAAAAATGCCAAAAAAACCCAAAACAAAACCAAAAAAAAAACCCACCCTCCCTTTATTTCAGACAGTTCAAAGGAAGAAAAAAACCCCCCACAATTATCCTCAGTAATATGAAATGTTGCCAACAGCTTTCGATTAAAGTGAGAACTATTCTGAGTGAAGAGTGCTACAAACACTTGCTCATTGCAGTGGGCATGAGGAGGACCCCGGAGCATTTGGGCTCTTTTTCGAAATGCTGCAGTCTTATTGGCTGTTTGAGGCCCGACCTGCATCCGTCCTGTGGCAGAATGGGAAAAACAGAAAGTGATCAAATAAGACGGGAGAGAGGACGATGTCATTTGGGATGTGCTCTTTAATAAGAGCGGGGACCCAAACACAACACCAAATTTCTCAGCAAAAGTAGGGAAAATAGTGCAGAACACATTTTGATAGAAGTAAATGTTCAACCCTTAAATGTGTCTGGAAAAGCAAATGGTATGTGGTGCTTAGGGTGTGGAAGCTGTTTTAAGGGATGTAGACTACAGATGGATGCATTTTTGGGTGAATGCATAATTTGAAGCACACATAGAAAAGATAAAATATTAGCTCAATAAAATCCTCAAATATGACCATTTTCATGCTAGAAGTACTCATTCAAATACTCAATCAGATAAAGTGAGGATCTAAACAAAACAGAACAATATATATTTAAACGATATACAGATAGCATTGTCAGTATTTTATGTTTGAACCAGTTTGCAGTGTCTGTTGACTGAACCAAAAAAAACACACTACTAAGGTAGAGCACAGTGCATTCTGTTGAGACAACACTGAATGAAACTGGCCGCAGGGCTTGTTGAACTCTGCTACTCCACAGGATTGTGGAGGAAGAGTATGTAAAAAGCAAACAAATAGCTGGGTCTCACTCAAAAATGACCCTAAAATGTTGCCGGAATGCTTACGCTTGATCCAAAATCACTCACAATCACCGGGGAGGAACCAAAAAAACTCTTAAATGTCATTACACAGACAGTGCCTCTACCAAACAAATGTCTGTGTTACAGAAGGGTAGAGCAGGAGCCTCTCCCTCAACACACATACCGGTACTGTGCCCTCCACCAAATCACCTTGCCTCTCCTTCTCTCTCCCCAACTGTATTAGCCAGCAGTCCATGTAAGGAGGGAAAATCGAGCCAGAGAACCCGCTTACATTTAGAGTTCCAATTTTAAGCAGCAGCTGGAAAATGTATTTCATTTGGTAAAAATGGAGGTGGGAAAAATGACATGCAGAAATAAGAAAAGGTGCAGAGAAAAAGACAGAATGTGGAATTTGATTTAAAAATAATAAAAAAAAAACCCTTCATTACAATATTATTCATTTTATTATCAATATTTTCCCCACAGCTTTCTCTGTCCCTTTATGCAGCTCAGACAGGACAAAAGAGACCAGTAATGGCTTCTCTCCAATTCCCAGGACTGCAGGGAGAGCTCCTCTAATGGCAGCTGGATTTGCATTTCTTGTTGCATACAAGATCAATGTCAGACAGGCCCTAAAAAGAGAGGGAAGACCTGAGTCATTTTAAATGGAGTCCTGTCTGCATATTATATCACAGTCTACCGCTCTTCCATCCCTCAGTCTGTGCTGTGCAGCATATGCCAAGGTGGGTGAAAACTACATTTTAATTTACAGACAGACAGACAGACACACACACACACACACACACAGAGCCACGTTTCATCATCATATGCTGATTTTAGTGAGACTCTATGATGAACTCAGAGACGTTAGGGACTCTGGCAAGCTTCTGGAACAGTTTAGTCCCAGCACAGTCTGACGTGCATATTTGCATGAATATATAAATTTCAAATGTGATTACATGGAATAATGTAAATAGATGATTCCCCATGTGTACCAGTAGTTCAGCAAAAAAATATTTTGTATTTTGTAATCTTTTCTTAATTACAGTCACTCTAAATTATTAATAGAGCATTGGGATATTTGTGTTAGTGTTCTAATGTTGATGCAGACTAGAGAGGCAGCCGGATGGATCAGATGTCAGCGGAGAAGATAGCTTATCTATTTAATTTTACTCTCATTTCCCACACCTCTCCTCAGTACGCTGCTGCGCTTTCTTTCTCTCTCTCTCTGTGTGTGTGTGTGTGTGTGTGCGTGTGTTTATCTGTTGTTGTATATAGTTTAAGGGCGATATACTGTATACAGCTGAAAAGTGTGCATGTATGCAAATCACTTAAATGCCTTAAATGCGATTGTCACTAAAATGACAAGATTGTCTTTGAGGCAGCTAATGCTAACACAAAGTTAGCTTCAATCTACTTTTGGCTAGCAATTCATTTGTACATTCACATACCCCCCCAACCCCCCCCCCCCCTCCCCCCACCCCGTCTGTGCTGAGGGCCGCTGACATGCTGACAGTGCAAGTATGTGCCATATATTTGATGGTGGAAATGTGAGGATCAGGTCACTTCAGCACTTCAGCTGCATCATCCATTCAGCAAACAGAGAGAGAGAGAGAGAGAGAGAGAGAGAGAGAGAGAGAGAGAACAAACTAAAAAAATAACAGAGAAGGAAAAAAAAATAGTGATTTTTTTTTTTCCTTTTCACCCATCCACTTCACTGATTCAACACTTCTCTGTTCCATCATATTTAAGTCCATGTAGCAGGTAAATATATAAATTGTAGACTTCTAGATGTCTGTTCATGGGTATAACAGTCAAACATGTTTATTTCAATGTTGCATTCATGGTGTTCACCTGTATATTGTGTAGAAGTAAGAATGACGACTAAAGACTTCAGAATCATTTTAAGCTGTATCTCTAGCAGAGGAAATGTCTGTTTGTGCTCTCTGTATAAGCTATGAAAGTGCTGTCTACCTTTGTATGCAATGTCACGATTAGTTTACGTGAAAACAAGTGTAGTGAATGTCAAAACATGAGGCAACAGATCAACACAGTGGTATGGATTTGAGATACAGAAACGTGTTCTGTCTGTCTTCCCTTACTGACAGCTCAGCGCAGAAACTGACTGGACACAGCGTCAATATGTTCAGCCTTGCCCCTTTACCTGCCCACCTACGTCTGTTGACACGCTTCACTTTCCAGGTCAGTGCAAGAGGGGTCAAAGAGTCATCTTTGTGCTTGCTTTTCTGTCATCATAAGCTATCATTGTCAAAAAGACATAGAGGGGTGGGTCAAAAACTCAGCGCTAACCTCAAAGCACCAACTGTGCCTCAGACGCAGATGTGAAAGCAGTGTATGTCTGGGTTTTTTTTTGTTGTTTTTTTTTTACAGTTGAAGAGAGCAACTCTTCAGCGGTGTTCTCTGTAGAGACACTGTAAACCTTTCACCATGAAAAACATTGACTGCTACCACCAGAGACCTCTTGACATACTGCTTTCTCGAACAGAGTCCACTGGCAAGCAGTTATCAACATCAGAGCGGTTGCTGTGAAATGATATCAATGTAAGTGTAGCTGTTGAAAATGTGATTTTTACAAATTGTGTGCAAAAAGAAAACAAATTAGAAGAGAAATGTAGATCTTATAGCTCATATGTTTATCACACTGAATTATCTCTGGCATTTGCTAAAAATGGCTAACATATGTCTTCTTTGTTAGTTTACTATACCAAAAAAGTTTAACTGATGGTTTTTTTAAAACCAAGGACAATTACAGATCTTCATCAACTCCTGCTCCTCTATCAATGCTAATCTTTTAACAAATGCAAATAAATAGAACATTTGCACTTGGCATTTGAACTGTTGAGCACCGGCAGTTAAAATTCTAAATGGCTGACACTGGTAAATATAAATCTTTATACCTCTCCATCCGTTCCTCTCTCTATCTGCATGCCATCTCAGCTCAGAGGGGAAGAAAGGGACAGGAAAGCTTGAAATCTTAACCCTTTTGCCTCCTTCTCTTTCTCCGACAATTAAAAAAAAACCAAAAAAACCCAAAAACAAACAAACAAAAAAAAAACCATACAGCTCCATACCTCCTGGGCCTGCACCCTTTCATTTATTTATTTTTATTCTGAGGTAAAATTTTGATTTTTCTTCAACCTTTGGGAATGCTTGAAAGATTGACAGATGTTAACGACAGTAAATGGAGTAAATCAGAGAGCACAAGCCTCATCTAGGATCCTCATTGCCCCAAGTGCTGATATGGGAATTCAGTAAGATAAACATCAAATTTGACAATACCCCTGGGTCCATGTGACCCACTTGTAAAAATGGTCATCTGTATTAGGTCAGTCCAAATGTACACACAACACTAGGGCTTTTCTGATTGTCAGGGAGGACAACAAACAAACAAGAAAAAAACCACTACAACACTAAATTCTGACTTCATTTAATGAACTGTTGCTTGTTAATTATTCTGAGTATTGGAGGAAGAACAGAGAGAAATGAGAGTGAGCAGATAGATGGGGAGGAAAATAGAGAAAGTGAGAAGACCAGGTGTTCAAGTGAGAGAGAGAGAGAGAGAGAGAGAGAGAGAGAGAGAGAGAGAGTTTTTTGTGATCTGTCCTTAATCAAAAAGGTTTCTCTGACATTCACACCAGTTCATCTTTTCTGATTGGCCAATTTCCAGCTCAGGGGGACGGCAAGTTTTGGCAGCTCCAGCTGTTCACAGTCCACGGGCTAAGAGCAGCGGGGTGAGAGAACACGCTCATCTGTGAGAAGTTCCTGGAGTGAACGACAGTCAAACCTATGCTCTGTGAGTCACCTCAAAGCGCAATGGCGCCGTCTCCAAACCCTTTAATTAGATTTCTTGTGGCAGGAGCACGCGTGTCTTTGGGTGACATATTAGACAAGGGCTTTTCATGAAGCCTTGTTGGAGATGTAAGTCAAAACGCATTGGGTTTATGATATCATAACATGGTGTTATTTACATGCAGTTGGGCAGAGTCTTAAGCTGGGCATCTCTCTAAAACAGCGAAAGAACACACTGAAAAAAAATAAATGAAAAGGAAAAAAAATATATATATATACACATATACACACACAACGCTACCTGCACACTGAAGAAAAGACACACTCTCATACACACTTACACAATACACAACATCAATTCCCAAAGGTCAACCAATGTCATCGTATTTCCAGTCAGAAATTATATTGAAACCGAATGGCTTATATTTTCAAGGTTGCCTGCAAACCAACAGCCTGGGTGATTCATCAAATGGGAAAAATACAAGGCAGAGAGAAGCCAGAGACAGGATTTAAAAGTAAAAAATAAAAGAGGATGGAGACACCGAAGAGACAGCAGAAGTAAAGGGAGAGAGAGAAAGACGGAGGGAGAGAAAGAGTGAAAGAGGTAGTGTGTGTGTGTGTGTGTGTGTGTGTGTGTGTGTGTATGTGTGTGTGTGTGTGTGTGTGGGGGGGGGGGGGGGGGGGGGCAACTTTGTGAGGGAGAAAGCCATCATTCATTCCCTCTGACCAAACCTTTATCTCTTGCTGCAGAGCGGTGAGTCTATGGCAGGCGCACAGGTGACCCCTGCTTGAATTTACAGCTGCGTTTCAATCTATAAACACACTCTGATCTGGTCCAGAGATAAGACAGGGGAGACTGTGGCAGTCAGAGAGCCTTTCTTAAGGGCCCGTATGTTGCCAGGATTGTGTCGATATCACCCTGTCCCGAACCCATTCAGTCACAAAGAGAGCACTCCACAGACTGACAGCACAGCATTGACGTTTTGGTTTGGTCAAAGGTGGCCAGTTAATCCAGCAAGCAATGAATAATTAGATCTGATCTAACCTCCATGCCGAGGCCTCTCGCTTAAAACAGCAGGCAAGAAACGAGGGATGCAGATAAACAAATGGCATGTTAGAGTATGAAAAAGTATAACAGACATATGCTCTCTCTCTCTCTCTCTCTCTTTGTCCTTCACTCTCTCTGTCCTGAGGTGTCTATCTATCTATCTATCTATCTATCTATCTATCTATCTATCTATCTATCTATCTATCTGTCTGTCTGTCTGTCTGATAGTTTGTCTGTCTGTCTCTCTATTTATCTTTCAGGATCAAAATTTTTAACTGAACGTTAGTTTCTAAAGTTAAGGTGTGCTGCACCGTCCATGTCGGGGACAGACTTGCTTTTAAAATGGTAAACAAGGTTTTGTTTGTTTGTGTGTTTTTTTTTAATTTGCAGAATAAAAAAGGCTTCAAGGCACAGGTGCCAAAGAACTTAGCCAGTCAAACTACACAAACAATCAAACAAGTAAATAAACAAACCAACAAACAAGAGGCAAGCAACAGTGGGTGCCATGTAGACTCCATTTTCTCTACTCACTAGAATCTGTGACATCGTACAACAACCTCCAACATCATATTAATTAGCTTTGAAATTAATAGCATATGGACTAATTTATAATGATTAAATCAGTTCATTTAAGCAAGATACACACATGGATTCATGACATTGTGTATGTGTGTGTGTGTGTATTAGTCTAAATGGTTTAAACTAAACATTTGTTGGAGCTTGTACAACAGAAGTTCTTGTCATAAACACACACACACACACACACACACACACACATTTGTGGAGATGCTGCAGAAGACAGTAAGAACGTTTGACTTTTCAGCCAGCAGATAAATGGCAACATTTTTCATGACATGGACTCCAGCTGTGCTTATACACTTTAAAGGAGAAACCTCAGTCTACTGTCACCACGTTCACACTGTCAATTCCACTCTTATTATCAAAGTGAGAGAGTGAAGGAAATTGTGAGCAAGAATGTATGAGAGAGAGACCATCACACCAGGTGACCTCATGTTGTTTGTTGTTAGCCTCTGCAGTGTTGTGCAGGTCACTAATTTGCCTTGGTCAGCAGAGTGAGAGGAGCGAGCGAGAGAGAGAGAGAGAGAGAGAGAGAGAGAGAGAGAAAAGAGGAAAGCTGAGACACTGTCTTATCCTGTCCTGACTCAGTTCTCATCTCAGACACCATTGATTAAGGGAATAACATTGAGCTAGCTCAGCCAAGACCTGCGCTCTAAGACATCGGAATCATACACACTTCAAGTACTTTTCCTGCAAATCCAAACAAATCAACACGAGTGCCCAGCTTACACAGTCTTACTCAGGGCTCACAAAACTAACCTCTACATTGAATAAACTCTTCTGGTACCCACCCTGCACAGCAACAGGACAAACTGATAATATGTATTTGGCTTATTTGCTGAGGTGTCAATACAGCTCCATTCTAGTGATGTTCGCAACTCATTCACGGTCACCTTTTCTCTTACACAGCAACTCCTCTCATATTGTTCTGAAAAAGCGCCAAAAACTGTAAGTAAACAGTTAGGAGCGGACAACTCAGACCTCTGCATTAGACCTGTTGCCATGGCAACCCTAACTTGAACATCATGCACAGTCAGTGACTTAAAACTTAAAATGTACTTGCATTTATTTTGTCAAGGCAAAATGACCTATTAGCATCACAACAACTGCAGAATAGCCGAGACTAGCTTGGTCCAGTCACCATAGCAACACACATTTTAGGAGCATCATGTATGAAATGGATCTGGGTAGAAACAGCCATTTCATGAATGTATTTACTTTGAGACATCAGACAGAAAATTTAGATCATTATATATAGACAGACATAATGATTTACAGGAATCAGACAGCATACGCTTTTGATAACAACTGAACTTTTTATGCTTAATTTGATGACGAAACGTCTGTCATCCTTTGTGCGTTCTCAGTAAACCCTGCAATCTTCCCAGTAACAAGCTGTTTGTTCCCAGCGCATAGAGCCTCATGTTGTTGTTTTTTTTTTTTTCCCTCAATAACCTTTTAAAAATTGCATCAAAAAATTATAATAACGATGATTAAACCATCCTAAAGCGAGCCCTTAAAAAAACAAATTATCTGAAATTTCCTGTTTTCCTAAGTACTTATGAAATCATTTGGATTTTTTGGATGAACTTTGTCAGACGTAATGAGCATCTTAAATGTGAATTGCATAAGGCACCTCTTGCTGAGCTCATGTATGCTTGTTTTGAAGTCAAACAGACTACCATCAGTATTCACGAAATAATAAAACGCGCTCATTTTCAAGATTTAAGGGAAAAAAAAAAAAAGAAAAAAAAAAAAAAAGGAAAGAAACAACAACAGTTCGTTGCTTTCGGATGCAAGCTTTGACAAATCTTCTCGTCCTCTGGAAGGTTGTGACATGATTTCATATAGGTCATAGCCCCTGATACGCTGCGGCTGTCTGGGAGGTCGGGGGGTCAGGGTGGCACGGTGGTGTGTGCAGCTCTCACGCGGTCCCTTATTCCCTGTGGTGCAGGGCCGGCCGTTTGCTCAGACTCCGAGAGCGTGGGCTATAATTGACTTCCCCCAGTCTTTTCCTGTCAAACAAATGGCCTGACCATTGTTTCCCCAGAGAGATCCTCTGTGTCATAATCGATGGAGCTGCCGCTGCATTAGTCTGACGCATTCTCCACCATGCAGCAGGGTGTTTAACGGCACAGGCCCCGGCACGAGTGCTAATTGACACAAAGGCAAGCACTCAAACGTACAGAAACATACGCACAGGTTGCACAAGGAAATCAAACGCTGAGATAAGTACATGAACGGTTTACATTGTTAAATTGATTTATGCACGTGTGCGGTATCGCGTTCATGTACATACACAAGCAAAGGCCTGTAATATCTGACAGACAAGGTGTGAGTAGTGAGAGCTTCACAAACCTTCCACAGCTTAGTGAAATATGTGTGCATTTGTGTGTGTGTGTGTGTGTGTGTGTGTGTGTGTGACGGATACATATCTCCAATAGTCCATCTTGCGTACTGTCTGACGTGCTTTACTTGCCTATCTATGCTGACTTTATACACCCAAATATGATGCTGGAACCATGGGAAAAATGGCCATAGACTCCTTTTATTGGATCTCAGAGGGTAGAGGAGCCCGAGAATGGAAACATATTACTGGCCTTCAAAAGGAGAGACAATGGGACGTACGAGATGTCGGCCAAGGAGTTTGTTTAGATTTGCCAGACCTAGATGAACTGCACAGGACACTGGAGCTGAGATGGACTGAGAGACAAAACGCATCTCCGTTGCAGTTTTGACGAATCCAACCACCTACACTGAAGCAAAGATAGATGACAAAGGAACAACCCAGAGATTGCAGATTAAAACATTCTGGATCTATGAGAAAGCACCGTACTAATCTGAAGATGGGGATTAATCTTCCCTGTGCTGACCATATCGTTTCACACGCTAGCAGTCTGGTTACTCACAGGCCCTATTGTGTGCTGCATACTCCGAATACGCAGAGTCCATGGTCCTTACTGTGAATAAGCACAGTTCCTTTGGTGGATTGCACACGGACAGAAATGACTGTACTTTTGTTTCGCTTGTGAGAGAAATCCTTCACACTGGAACAAAAGCTCCACAGACAGTTAAGCCTGAGTGGTTACGCAATAACTTCCCTGAAATACCCAATATACCTGTTATTGCCACTGTATGCAAGAGCACAAAGGAAGCTTTGACCGTTGTGACTGGATTCTTTTTGATCTACACATTGAGCGACAATACTGGAATATCAGCTGCTTACAGTTCAGGATTTGGGCATATGTACATAAGGCAGGCCCCTGATCAAGGCACAAACCTTGGGGTTACCTGCTGCTTTAAAGCTTGTAAAGTGCTGTTCTTCAACTGCTATTATTGGCAGCATGACTGTTTGGAGATAATTGTTTCCTCTATAGTTCTATGAAATGACGAACACTGTTAATGAATTATTAATCTCTATGTCATGCTGAACTTTCTATAACATTGTGTTTCCCTTTGATACGTGATATGGAATGATGAGGAACAAAATCAAGCGTTTACAACGCATCATGAGTGGAATGCAGGATCCCATAGGATGTATAAAAATTGAAGATCGAAAGACACTACACAGAATTTTGTCCTGATCCTTTTTTCAGTGAAGAAACAAGTTCTTATTGGCCTACTTCATATTACTCACACCATCCTCAAGCACTGATCACTGAGAACTAATGAATATTCATGCTCACTACAAATACCCACCTTTCCCTTTCTCTATGCTAAAAAAAACCAACTTGGAGTGGACTGTCTTAATTAATGGCAAGGGAGAGCAGCGAGCACAGAATCTGATCCAATTAGATGCATGATGAGGCATATGTGCCACATGGACCTGCACGCTTCACTAGCTGGATGAAAACAACAACAGAAACAAGAGCGGGTTGATTGAAATGGCAGGACTTCAAACACCGGGCCTTCCCCGCGGATTCCTGTTAACACTTCTCCGTAATTGGAAAGTTATCCTTCTTATTGCAGGTTAAGGGAGGAGGGGAATGGAACGGTACTGGGTTTATTTCAGATGGATGTCAAGAAATCTGGTGATTCGCTAAGGTTATTAGAAAATCAAACGCACGTGCGGGTCACACAGGTGTTTGTGCCAAAGGGTGAGAGAGAGAGAGAGAGAGAGAGAGAGAGAGAGAGAAACAAACCAGCAAAGTAGCAAATAAAATGAGCAAATCCTCGATGAAAAACAAACCCGTAATCTCTGTACTCCTCTCTCTCTCTCTCTCTCTCTCTCTCTCCCCGACTCTTTCTGTCTTCATTGGGCTACTCCACCATGCCAGTCTCTGTCTCGTTTTTAAGAGTTTATGTGCGAGCTAATGATGCTAACCAAACGCACAGAGCTTACAAAGCCCTCTCTAACGTTATTACGCTTAAGCTCAGCTGGCCCAGTGGGTGATTCAGCATTTTTTCAGTGCTACCATCAGGGGACTGTGGATATTGTGTAATCCTTCGGAGCTTAAACACAAACTTAGTTGTATGAGGAGGATTCTATCTTCTCAATTTAATTGGCAATTATTTCAATCTTTTCTGCGCTTTTCATTTCTCAAAGTTAAACAGCCAAAATAACCATAAGCACTAGTTTAGTGAGTAAATATTCCCTCTGAGACTAAAGGCTAATGCGCTCAACATAAAGCACCACTGGGCTTCTCAAAGGTTTTCATAAAAGGACGGTTTTCAAGCTTATGATGTTGCAAAGTTCCTAAAATGTCCAAAGTTTCGCTTTCTCTACAGAGCGCGGAGCTCGAGTCGGGCAGGTGCGGTAGAACAAAGGAAATGCAAATATGATGTGGATCAAGTAGCGCTATGTACACTGTATGAATAACCCAAAGCTAAGGCCGGTTTGAAAGCAGGGATCTGTTTGAGTTGGAGACAAGGAGAGAAGGGGATTGATGAAAAAGAAGCATTCCCTGGGGCAGATGGTGAAGAGAGAGAGAGAGAGAGAGAGAGAGAGAGCGCAGGCGAAACAGCGCATTTATTATTCATGTGGAAATCTCTAAAGGTAAGGACAAGGGAGTGACAGGTGTGCTCAAGTCCTCTCCCACATGGGATTCAAAGGGTCTTTCCAGATGATGAGAGGGAGAGGAAAATAATAGAAGAAAAAGAAGAAGAAGAAGAAAGTTCTCATATATATATATATATATATATATATATATATATGAAAACAGACACAGAGAAGAAAAAAGGGACAAAGAATAAAAAAAAAAAAACATAATCAAAGGTCAAAGAAGAAAGAATGAGGGGAAAAAAAGAAAAAGAAAACATTGTTTAAATTCCCTAAACTCTGTGACACCCATACACTGGCGTGGCCCTCCCTTCTGTCTATCAGCTAACATACAGTCGGTCTCCAGTCTTCAGCTTATTAGATGATAACCTATGACTTTTGGTGCCTCATATCGCACTCCCTGGGGGTGCCACTGATAGAAGGACAGCAAGGGAGAAATCAGTACCTTTTCACTTTTTTCCCTTTCTTTTCTCCTTTTCTTTTCTTCCTTTCTTTTTTTTATATATATATATATATTAATGGCTCATCAAGCAAAAATACTTGTGCCTGCCGAGAGAGACACAGAGGAGAGAAGGTTGCACACAGTTCTGTGAAGTGAGTGCTGTACTAGGAGAACTGAAGGTTTTTTCAACCTTTTCTCCATTTTAAAACAGCCAGCATTGATGTTTCCATATTAAAAGTCCTCATCACTGTGCTCCACTTTTAGCAATTCACAGAGACTTTTAAGGCAGAGCCAAAAAAGGAAAAGATTTTTTTTTTTTTTTTAGCCTTCATTGAGATCCTTATCACTGTGAGGACTGGGAAGATACTCCATTAAATCAGAGTTTTGCAAAAATGCAAATTAATTAGCCCAAGGAGCCTTTCAACTGTTGTGTTAAAATGAAGAGGCAGTGAAGGTAAACAGGAAGGGAAAATTTTTCCGATATTTTGTCTCACAAGACAGTTACAATTTGTACAGCCGTACGCTATAATCCTAGCAGCGTTGAGATTAAGAGTGTAGCATCAAAGCTAAGCAAAACAAGTGGTAACCAGCTGCTTCAAGCTAAACAGGCTAAATAAACTAGGCCTGCAGCCATAACATGGCAGACTAAAATCATGGCTTTAAACTAAATGCTTGCCAGAGGTTTGTTCTTTGTACTGTTTCATGCTAACCTTGCCAATCAAGTTTAATTAAGTGCTAATACTAAAAGTGCCATGAAGTCCAGTGGGCATTATACCATGTGGTTTAGCCTTCATGGTTTGTCTCCACACGTTTTGTCAGACACAAGCTGTTGTAGATCTCTGTGATGGAGCCATCTCGTTCGTTAAATGATGCTAACTTACAAAAGCGCATACATACCCATGTCTACAAGTCAAGATATAAAGGTCATCCTTTCTCTCTGCTTTACAAGCTCATCAATTCCACCAATTAGTCAACTAGACCACAGAGATTAAATTCTGGGGCTCTTGGTTTGGGAATCAACCATATGCTTAGTAAACTGTGTTTTGAAAGAGTAATGCTGCCTTGGAGCCCATTCTCTTTCACTGTGTGTATCTAATGTCTGTTAATACAAACCCGTATTAAAGACACAAGACCAGAGAGATAAAGAGTTTTCTATCCATTTCAAATCTGACAACTCATGATTAGGTCAGGATACTAGAATTAGGAACAGATAGGGTTTGGGGGAAAAATATGATTGTGTGTGTGTGTGTGTGTGTGCTCGCGCACGTGTGTGTGTGTTCTGCATAAGAGATTACTGCTGTCTTCTGCTCAAAGACATATTTTGTATAGACATACTCATGAGCTATCATTTTTCACACACACACACACACACACACACACACATGCACAGTTATACACACAGACAGACAATCTTCCACTCATCCTGCTCCACTCTCTCTGTCCGTCCCTGCGGTGTCGGCGTTGAGGTGATGTATGACTGTTGCCAGGCGCCCACTGTAGCAGCGTACCTGTAGTGGCGGCAGCTCAGGTTTCAATCGGCGGCCCAATTACTCACGACCACTTTGATTTATGAGCCCAGTGCACCAACCACAGGCTCATTTCCTTAAACACTGGTGAGCCATCACATTGCACCCCACACCACAAAGTCATATCCTCCTAAACTGCCAGAACCATCAGTATGGCCACTGAATCCCATAGATTTATGTCCACAAACACCCCAGAGCTAAGAAAGTGATTGAGAGAAAACAAACTCATCCTCCAGGCTGCTTGGCCGAACATAATATCCAGAGCAAGAAAAACCAAGTGTACCATTAAAGAGCGGTTTTCATTTCTTTCTTTCTTCTTTTTTTTTTTTTTTCTTTTTTAACTGTTCATGTATGCCATAGAGTTTTTTGCCGTCTGTCCACCAAAACGATTACAGATACATTCAGTATGACAGTTGCACCAATACTCAAGGATGAGTAATACTGAGTGAACGAGAATGAAAGAATAGCAGTCTATTTCAGCTGCTCTTCAACGTTAATGCCATCGGAGAACGCTATTGCATTTAGCATTGACGTCTTTGTTTGGTCCAACTGTCTTCTCTTGTGTCATTATCAGGTCATTCAGGTCAGGACATTTTTTTCCCCTTGAAACATTAACATGATCAACCTTTTTCTATGCTATTTGTGACATATGAAGGTGGGTGTACGTTAGAGAGAGAATAACAAGAAGAATCAGTGGTGAGATGGATATAACCAATTAGACATCTGCCTTCTACAAAAAGAAATCACCTTCTTCAGTCAAACAGAGAACTGGCTTATTTCCTCTCAGAGACAGAATACAAGCTCAAGGTCTAAGAATGACATTTTTAAAGACACCTCCTGTAAATGATTTACCATGGTGATGGTGCGCATTCTGCATATTTTCTACGATAAAAATCTTGAAGGTCTGAAACCTGAAATAATTGATTGGTCACATTGCTAGACTCGCTTTAATGAGAGGCTGAGTGAAACATTGACATCTGCAATCCTTAGGGCTGAATCATAACTTCTAAATACATACATACTCACCAAGGTTTCTTGTACATAGATTTAGACATGTGCTGTCAATGCTCTCACTGAGGTTTAAGGTATACTCTTGTTCTGCATACTAAGTCATGGGGCTTGACCCTAGTGAAAGAATCTTTCTGAAGTGACCTGTCCAACTCATTTTTCTATGACTTTCTTCTGTTTAATGAAAGGCAGCAGATGGTTCCTCGGTTCACGTTTGCCCACATTTAATAAAATCCGCTGTCATAAAACTCTTTTTGATCCATCTTAAAAACCCTCTGCCATCTCCATAGTTTCCTGTGGTTCGTCAGAGGGCCGGTGCTTGAAAGTCTAAAAGACGTTCTCACTATAGGCAGGATTTAATACATTTGTATAAGCAAGAACAATAAAGGCTTACAGTTCACTGAATATTTCCTCTTCTTCTTCTTTTTTTTTTAACAGCAGTTTTAAGTGAGATTAAACTCAATGAGTGGATTACAGATAAGCAGATTTAGAGTTGATTAAAAAAGAATATACTGTATATCTCGAAGAAGAAATTCAGCAATTTTCTAAACATGGAGATAAAACACGCTGACTACTTGACAAAGGATGTGATTCGCGACAGGAGTGATAGCATGGCCATGACACTGCGCTGAAAGTGAAACCAAAGAGAATGGGGCAAATGAGGGAGTGCGGATGTGGCATGCAGATGGGAGAGGGGCTGGTGATACATCAAACTGAGCAGTGACTGTCTCTGCATAGGAATGTGCTGTTTAAGGGTGGGCCTCTTCTCCTCACTGGCCAACTGCGCAGTGGGAGGCAGAATTAATGCGAGACTGCAGCTACGGACCTACAAAGGAAGAGATTTGTTAAAGAGTAATTTCATCATCGGAATTATAGTGTGTGGTGTGTGCATGCGTGTCTGTGTGTGTGTGTGTGTGTGTGTGTGTGTGCGCGCGCATGTACGTGTGCCTGCATATATGTGGCAGACACGTATGAATGAGGCGGAGAGAGAGAAAGACAGAGACACAGAGCAGTAGAGTAGGAGAATGATGGATAAAAGAGTAAGCCTAAATGTGTGAGGGGTTTCATGTTTGTACATGTTCCATCTGTTTACACATGAAAGAGACCAACACTGACACAAGGTTCTGTCTTATTTAAAGGGCCCTTGCTTCTTGGGCCATATTACTAAATACAGAATAGGGAAGTCTACCAGTGAGCAATGGCATGAGAAACTGCTCACTTGAAAACTAACTTTAACCTCACTAAAACCCTTACTGCAAATTAAATTTTTGTACAACAACCACAATATTATTATTATTATTATTATTATTATTATTATTAATAATAATAATAATAATAATAATAATAATAATAAATGGCATTACACCACTTAAACTAATCATATACTCTAGATTTATAAACATATTTCCAGCTTTACAACTGTAATATATATTAATATACAAACTCTCTGAAGCTCTGCTAGAGGTTTTCCCTATTCTCAATTTTCTCTTTCTGAGGAGATTTACATGAAAAGGTTTGCAGGGGAAAAGGGGTTAGAGAGGAGGTATTCGTAGGATCCTTTGAATTCTACCAGTAGAAGGTTGCCTTTCTTGGATGCTCTGAAAGGATCTGAAATAGGACAGCACATATGATGTAAGTGTGAAAATGACAGTGTGACAGCATAATATCAGTCGTAGTTAAACCCACGGGTCATGGCATATCCACAAACGCAAAACTGCACTGCAGACGAAGATTGTCGTGACTGCGAGCATAATTGATGTAGATAAACCAGGTGTTTAAGGGTGGCAAGGCCTGTTTAACAATACCTGGACCCCCATGGCAACCCACCAGACTCAGGTTCAACTGGGACGTGTAATGGTTTACACAAGAAGAGCTAAGAGTGGCATGAAAGCCACGCTGCATTCATGAGGAAGCTGGTCTTTAATTATAAGTGGCTGCACTGGGTGCCTATCCAAGTGTGAAGAGCAATCAGAGACGCAGGAGAAAAATGCAAGCTCCCGCCTGCTTGTTGTAAACATTCAATATCACACTTTTGCTTAGTGCACATGCTTGTTTCTGTTGTGTTTTGACTCCCACTTCTTCCTCTAGCATCTCCATCTCTGACACACTGTTTCTTTGTCTTCCTATCTCTCTCTCCATCACTGTCCCTTCATGATACTGATATAAAGAGCGGCATTCATTTATTATACGTGTATACTGGAGCTACCAAAGCTTGACTGTTATATTCATGTTATGTTCTTCAATGTTGCAGCATCAAACCAATGTTCTCTTAACCTTCACAGCACCCCTCTCTGACTCAACAACACACAGTACTCCACTGCTACCACTACACTCTCCCCCGAGGTGTCTGACCTCCTTAACAGACAAAGCAGCTGGAACACAACGGGGACAGAGGAGCACACGTTTCTTCCGTGTCAATGCGCAGAAAGCACAGGGTTGACTGTGGCCAGTCTTCTGCGGCGCCTGGCGAATGTTCTACCGATGGTGCCATGTAGACTTTTCATGTGCAGGGCTAATAATGCGCTTGAAAGGGACACCTCCAGGCAATGGGCTCTCAGAAGAGCCATCTGGGTCACGTGGTGCTCCTATGAGAGCCACAGAGGGATTCAACATTCTAAGCCCGGACCAGAGCTTCAAAGCCTGGACCCAACACTGGGCTAGTGGACCCAAGGCTCTATGGTACAGCATGTCCAATGATCCTAAAAGGGATTTGGGCTCAGTGACAAGACCATATCAGATCTCTTGCCCATCTGATCCAATGGGAAAGGGACATTGATTCACAGCAGATAGAGCTGATCCTTTGAAATGTTGAGTTGTTTGACAGATTTAGCCATGCAGTATTTGCTCTTTCTGGAAAATCATGGTGCATTTCTTTTTCTAGACTTTAGTACTATACAATCTGAGCAGTTCCACCCACCCAAGGACATGTGGCCCCCTCCAGATGTGCATGCCCCAGGCAAGAGGTGGCATGGGCACCATTTTGTCACCCACCACTCAACCCAAATGTTCAGTTATAGCTGTTACACAAAATAGCTTAAATGGTGTGACTAACACTGAGGAAAAGCTCTGAATAAAAATGTGAAATGCATCACAGTCTTTCAATAGATTCATACCGGTAAACTATGTTCAATTTTCTTGACTTGCGGAGCAAAACATTTCAGAGATTTACAAAAGGAAGCACCAGTTTTGAAACCTCAATTTGTACAAACTAAAAGGGTGTTCAGTTAAACAGGGTGATTTGCAACTGCAAAAGCCAAATAAAGTGAAAGAAGAACTGTATTGCTTTGCCAAATGAGATTCACCCCCCTCATGCCTTGTTTTAAAAAAATGTGGCCAATATCAGAGTATCACATGGCCGTCCGATAAACCTTTAGGCAAGCTTTGGCCCATCACTGCTGCCGATTCTGATCAACAATCTCTGGTTTAGCTAGAATAAATTTTTCTTCACCTCACCATAGAGAAAGAGAAAATAAAATGAAGGGTCTGAACTTATTAGCATCCAAAGGTCATGCTCTCTGTGCTGCAAAGTCCTCACAAGAAGGCGCACTGCAAATTGATGCCGTAGCGCCTTTTTTAAAATATAACAGAATACAACAGTTAAACAACTGTCAGTGACAAGCGATATGAAGAACAAATCCCATACGCTCATGAAACTAACAGACAAAAAAAAAAAAAAAAAGTCTAAGGACAGTTACTGTTGGAGTGCCTACCAAAGACCGACATGATGAGATCATACATCCATCACTTTTGACCATGCCTGAAGGAGACCCTCACACTCGTGAAGAATTGGGAATCAATCCGATACGCTTCACAAAGCACTTTCTAATGGGCCTTTCTGGTCTCTTTCTCATCTTCAAAGTCTTTTATTCCTGTTGAGGAATTAAGCTACTTTCAGATAAAAGCCTGCCAAGGAAAAGATCGATACTTATATTCCCCACGTTTGCTTTGAAAATCAAACCTTTGCCGATGTCTCCAAAAGTTTCATCAGCCGTTAGGCGTTAACCATGCAAATTTACAGTGGAAAAACCACCACAATCGATATGCACCAGGCCTCTGATGTTCATATGCAGGGGTTCATGAATATCAAGGGAATAAAAGAGATTAGATTGAAAAATGGAAAAGGGGGAAGAGGGGAGAGAGTAATTTTAAAGCAATCCATTAATTTGTCAAAATACATAAACTGGCTAACATCAAAGAAATAGATAAAAAAAAAAAATCATCATATTGATACAGATGCTTCAAAAGCTATAAATAGCAATAAAGATGGCTATGCAATAAAGATCTGATATCTCATCAGGTTAAAAACAGAGACAGAAACTATCAACAGTATTCACATTGTCCACACACTGTGACACATCACTCATGTTTAAACTCTTGTGGCTAACAACATTAGTCTAGCATATGTTTGCTACTATAGTAGCATGTCTGCTCAGGCCATATGGCTACATTACTCTGATGGGCCCGAACGTCTTGTTTACCTACTTAAGCATCTTCTGCCTTTTCAGATTTTAAGCAGTCAGCTGCATTGTTCACTTTCCAGATGCTGCAAGCATTCATGCGGTAGTGACAGTGGTATTCAAACTGAGCAGAATGTTTGAGGACCCTGCTTTTATTCATTCATCTGCTCTGATAGATAAGCTAGCGCTAATACTGTGTATATGACAGAACGGAAATCACAAATTGAGCTCTCTCTCTCTCTCTCTCTCCTCATCTGTGTCTTTCCAATTTCCAGCTTTAAATAACTTTTTTCTGCATGGCTGAGCCAAAATGATATCCGTCTTGACAGATCACAAATTTGTCTTCCGGAACTAATTTCCACAGCAAAACATATAATGTTTTAATGAGTTTTTATTGCATATTGATTGCAAATTGATATCTCTGGTCGAGGTCTCTCATGAATAATTCAGAGAGTACCTCTTTGTGACAGTGCCTGTCTCTTTCTCTTGTTGGCTGGGGGAGTGTATGTGTTTGTGTGCACAGCCCTTCATGCGGGTAAATTGGTGCAGAGGGCATGTTTGGTGTACAAGCATGTTAACTAACAATAAGCACAACTGACTGAAATGGAGTCTCTGAAATGGGAATATTAAAGAGAGAGGTAAAAACAAGTGAGCTAAATGTGCCCATCAGCTGAGTTTATAATTACACCACATACAAAACAAAGTAACCACTGCTATTGGCCGAAAAGAAGGTTAACTGTTTACATATCAAAACACAGACTCAGACATATGCATGTTCAGATATATAATACACACACACACACACACACACACTTTTTGAATCAAAACTTCAGGCAAGTCACCATCAATGTATATAAAATGCTTAGCAGGTGTCAAGCTGAATCTAGCCACCAGTTGCTTGCTATCAACCATGTCTATAAGAAGGTATTCATTTAGCCACAGCACAGGGAGTTAATTGCCTTGTAACTACTATGTCACTTAATAGATTAAACATTAGAAACACCTTTACACTGGGGATCAGTGCTTAGAGTCAAACTTAAAACACGTCTGAGCTTACACACGGAGAAATAATGATTTAACAAGCCATCGGGCTCTCGGAGCGAGTTACGGAGAGGAGTTACACATGCTCCTCGTCCTACTCCTCAGTACTTACAGCACACTTAGAGCGGTTTTGCTGTTCCCCCGTGCACTGTTTCAGAACATTCTTCGCGGTAAAGAACGATCAGATATCTGAAGGGTTAATTGATCATCAGAAGTCATGACTTCCGTGCCGTATTAGTCGGCTTGACAAGGGGTTTGAAAGGCGTGCTGAGCTCCTGAGAGAGCTAAATCACAGGCCTTTGATTTACCCAGACAGACTCTCATCTCACACTGTTGAAAGGTGCTAATGGACTTTATGTTACGCAATAGACCTGAGGGCTATCCTAACAATGCCACTAGTCATCTCTGTAATGGAGCCCTAAGTGGTCAGTATCCTCTTTGGACTGTCCAGGTGCAATTGAGAGGTAATTAAGCTAAGTACCAACAAACCTGCGCCCTAATTCTTTAGAATGACAGTGTTCCAATGTTTTGTCCGTGGAGGTGAACGCAGAATTTCATGAAACCACAGAGACGCTACACATCATTCAACTTTTTAAGAGATTTTCCTGGGTAGTGTGTTGGGAAATAGAAAGGTTGTTTGAGGTTAAGGGTTTTCTGGAAACTAGCTCTCCATATGACATCAGCTGATGAATGAAAGCCTGTGACACTGCCGTACTAATGCTGCCCTTTTCCTTTCTCGGCATCGCATTTAGCAATGACGGCAGGACACATCCCAAAAAAAAAAAAGAAGAAGAAAAAAAAAAGGATATACATATTCCTGCTTTTAGTCCCAAAATCCAGACAGAAATCCATGCCTTTTTTTTTTTGTAAGATGGATGAGGTTTGAAAATCCTGTTAAATCAAACTAAATGTAATAAAAGGAGATGGTGAAGCATAGTCTGACAGGCGTTAGCGCTGAGTCACGCACAGCAGAATTGACTTGCGTTAAGCTCAGAGAGCTTTTTTTTGCACCACAAAAGAGACCTAATCATCGGGATGACTGCCATGGGCAAGCACTTCCAGCAAAGTGCGCTTCTCACGCCATCATAAAAAATGGAATTAAAGTCAAGATTCAAATGACACGGCTGGCTGGCAATTAAGAGCCTAATCATTTAATGCTGGGTATGTCCGGAAGCCATTCCGGCTCTGGATGTGCCTCTCACTGCGCTTTGGTGTTCTGGTGCCTCAGGAAAGATATGCAACTGCAGGTCTGTGTCAGACAAGAAAACATTTCCTTTTTTCCTTCTGTTGGAGATGTGTTTGGAAGTGTTCAAAGAAACCTGTGATTTTCAAACAGTATTATATGTCACTAAGAGAAAGATATAATGCTGCACTTCGCACTAAAGGACTTCACTTATCTAACCTTACCATTGGTTATCACATTAAAATAGCACAGATCACTTCAGAAATTCAACATAATGTGCATAATAACTGATGTGTATGACAGTGGAAAGCACTTATGTCAGCTTGAAATGATCTCCACTCGACAATTTTTAATTCTTCATTGGACCACGACATAAAACATGCACTTGTCCTTGTTTGTGCATATATCTCTCTTTGGCTCTCCCTCTCACACATACAGAAACAAATTCACACACACGCACGTGCACACACACACGCACGCACACACACACACACACACACACACACACACACACAGACAATAATGGAGTAATAATGGATTTAATGAGTGTAGAATAATTCAGTTAATCTTGGGCCAGTGATTCTAACTTGATCAATCAGGGGTTAAATGCTGGGCTTAGTTAGTTGCCACTACATTAAGTCAATGATACAGGGCCACAAACCGCGTTTGACCACTACAATACAATTGATGAGCAAAGCTGGCTGCCAATTTGATGCTACCAAACCCATGTTCCAGAAGACATCTCAGACTGATGGAATCTAGTTTGTGACTATGAAATTAATCAGGCAACTCAGGCCTGAATAATAGCAACCGCTATGCTATGACATCACTAGTCACACAGTCAGTCATAAAGAAAATATATATGGGGAAATTAATTTCAATTGACCATTAGCTAATTCTGTGTTTTATGTCTAAGCTCTCAGCATGCTCTCCAGTTTCCATGAGCTGAAAACACATTAGTTTTTATGTCACACCAGTACTTAATTTACAACTACTACAACAGAATCAATCTATTAGGCTACACTGAACATAGTCTCTGCCATATCTAAAAGGGTGAAGAGTATTAGAAATTAAAAAGAAAAAAAAAAATAGTCAAACCAACATACATGTTTTGATGTCCAAATCAGCTATTAAACTTAGGGTTAGGACTTAGATTCAGATTTTGTGTTTGATGCCATATGTATGGGCAACAGTATTTCAGTCGATTCATTTAATTCCTGCTGGCATCAGTCGGTGGACAAAGGAGCCACAGTTTAGATTAAACAGCGCTCCACTCTGACAGTGTCATCTGCTGAAGTGAGAATCAGTGTTTACCATATTCATAATGGTTTAAATTCCTTCTGAAGTGCCTTATTGCCCTAAAGCAAACAATTATTCCCAATCATACTGTTTGATGTGAAAGTAGCCTCTGAAAAGATGAGTGTTACCGAGCACTTGACCAGTAAATGATTGTATTATATAGCATATTAAAACTGACTATCTTACCTTTTAAGAGGACATATGAACACACTCCCAGCTACTGGAAATATTATTGGACCTATATGTCCTGTTCTTGATGAATTTTTGTGCCAAGGATCTTCTGCACAGCATAAATAGTAACTTAGTCACTAGGAAGTTAGCTCGTAGTTGAGAGTATAAATCTGAGAGGTATTTGGTCTCTTTAGAAAAGAAAGAGAGCCTTTATCCATGATGTGATGATTTTTACCTTTTCCAGTTCAATTTATTTATCCTGCTGTTTACTCACACATTTTCAAACAAATGAGGAAAGATAATTAGCCACGGAACCTCACTGATGATAACAGACGCCAGTGTGAAACAATGCTCATCAGTCGACTGAAAAAGTCCTTTGTTATTTTAGTTTAGTTTAGTGAGCTCATTCTAATAATGCAAGCCATTAGTAACTTCACTGCAGAGAAGGCAGAACACAGACAGTTGTGAGAGTTGTAGACTCATATTCCACTCAATATAAATTAAATATATAAGTGAAATATTTATGTGTTTAATCAGAGTTTGTTAAGATATACAAGTCTAAGAGAGAAAATATATACAAGTATACCTGGTATGGGCTTTCTGTGTATCACATTTATATGTCTACCTCAGATCATGGCACTTAACTCGTAATTAGAACAACAACAAAAATAAATTGATTGGAAACTTCTCTATCCAGAAAAACCTGTTCAAGAATCCAGCCAGCAGAAAAATCAACCCTATGAGAGCCCGGCAGACGCACAAGGTTTAGATATATTTTAACAGACGTATATTTAAGATTGAAGTCCCAACTCTGCCTATCCTAAAAGACAGAATGAGAAAGAAAGTTAGGATGACAGCAAGAGATGAAAGGATGTCGACAGAGAGCGCAGCAAACCTCCAGAATCAAATAAGTCATCTCCATCTGGATAAGAGTGCATTGAAGGCCATTCCATAAAGATGACATGATTTAATCCACAAGCCTAACATGTTTCAGTACTGGAAAAAAGGAGAACTTGTATTGTTACACAACACATACCCCTCCAGATAAACCAGTCAGGACCATCTGGGTGTCATTACTGGACAGTACAGTAACACTCTCAGGTGACAGATAATTCAGACTTCTTGTTGAATTACTATATATCTTCACATAATGGGACTAATTAGCTCATCAATAAATGCATGAGAAAACAAATAAGTCAGTAAGTAAGTAAGTAAGTAAATAAATAAATAAATATAAGTAATATTAAATGAAGTTCTAAAACTCCCCAGAACAATGAATACATGCTTTTTTGGTTACCATGTCATTGTTTTACTTAAAGTTACTAACCTATCTGCTCATAATGAATAATTGTGATTAATTGTGGGCTACTCCTACTTGACATCAGAACAGTCATGCTGAAGAAATCTGATTACCACAAAATCTGTCACCAACACCAAAAAAGCACATCATACAAGCCAGGGAAGACAATGTGTGACATTTCCTGTTCTTTTGCTATTTATCCCAACAAATTCTAGATTGTTGAATGGTTTAACATAGCTAATTCGTTCTTCTACCTCTGCATCCTAAAATCAGTGCATCAATATTAGTCTCAAAGCACTATTGTTTCCATTTCCAGTGGAAAAGATTTTGAAGCATTCTAGGGGTGTACTTTGATTAAAAACTATAAAATCTTACAAATAATAGAAAAAAATGGACTAATTAGACTGGATACATCATAGTATTTATATATTTAGAAGAGTCTGACTTTTGAAGAGAAGATAGATCCTTTTCCTCTTTTTACTTGTTAGCAAAAGGAATAAACTCAATCGCAAGTACATGTGAGGTCTAGTGGATGTAACTCTTGTCTGTGTTTTAACAAGTGCCATTAGCTCTTTTCTTAAAGGAAGGAAATATATTGAGGTCACACCACCAGAAAAAGTGCCCTTGTGATCCAGGATCCGATGAGAAACTCCAAGTCACATTAATTATGCGCTTCCCTGCGACACACGATGAAAAAAGGACTGGCATATAATGCATTTCCCCAGGCTTTGCTATTGATGAAGTGCTGCCTGGGTCTCGAAGGTGTGGATTTGGCATCCCTCAAAAACCAACAGGGCCACGGGGCCTCATTGGCCCTTCAGCCTGGCCCCCACACGCTATCATTAATAAACTACAGCAGACATGCAAATGAGCAGATGAGCCGCCAGGGAAGAAGATAAGAGGAGGTTGCCCATTAAATCTCACTCACAAACACGAGGCACTTCGGCTTTCCGGAAGTGTTTGGAAAAACAGGCTGTCTACCACCAACCCTCTCCTCCATGCTGTTGCCAGTAGTGTAGGAGTAAGACATCTTAGTACTGTGTGTATACAGCCTATGTGACATGTTCCACTAAATTAGCATAACTTCATTTTAAAAGGCTAATACGCAATTTTGTATGATGGTGTTTGGAATGAACTGACATTAGCAAAAATGTATCTTTTTCTGCAATGAATTTTATACTCTCTTTGCCCACTTTTTCCAAATCCAAACAAGACCAAATGGAGCTAAATGGTCATGCAGTCTGACAACACTGTTGCAAAAGACTCCCAATGGATTTAATAATCAAGTATGCTCGAATCAGTTAAAGTACAGACTGCTTCGTAAAATCAAATCTGCAGCAGAGTCAGAAGAGAGAAGATCTTGCCACACCAGGAGGAACAAGCATCAAAAGACTTGTGTGAGAGGTGTTCTAGTGTTCCCAGTCCCTGGCTGCTCTCTTTATAGATCAAGGCCAATCTTCAGAGCAAGCCTCCCATGTCTAATCACTTTTAATCGGGTCCCGATTTCCACTTTATAGCCATTGAAAAAACAGGTGTGGATTGGATTTGAGAGCTGTAAAGCTGGGTCCATGCTTGGCCACGCCGGCTGCTAGGCTGTAACTGACTGCGCTTCACGGATGGATCCACTGCCGCTTGATTGCACCTCCTTGCGTTTAAGTGTTGCTTCATGACTTGATGTATCAGCCTCATTTTCCGGGGAGGACGGTCCGATCACAGGCACCATTGCAGTGGTGGTGGTGGTGGTGATGAGGGGGGGTTGTGAGATGGGGAGTGGGGGATGAAAAAGGGACATTGATTTGGTCCAGAGAATGTTCCAGTCTCTGAACAGTGTGACTGTGCTCAAGGGTTGCGTCACACTCAGGCTAAAGCCATAACACCATTCCATGGGGGAATAGACTGCCTGGAAATGTTTCAAAAAGTTAACTAACAAACAGTTCAGCAGATTGTGGAAAAATACATGTGGTGCCAAGGCAGGGTCTTCAAATCCATATTGCTTTTGACCATGACTGAATTCAGCTTTTGTTTGATCATCAGTGAAGATCTGAGATTTTAAAGTAATTATCACAGGTTCCTCTCGTACGAAATTTCATAACAACTGTAATAATTGTGCCGTATTAACTTTCTAATATGTCCTTAAGCATTGCCAGGTTCAATTCCATTTTGTCATTTATTATCGATTTTTTTACCTAAACTTAAGTAGAGTGATTTGACACAGGAATGGAGCCTGTTCATGTGTGTCATTGTACATTTTGTACTGTGAATGTAACATGTGAAATTGAATATAATAGAATTTATAATGTACCTGGCAATCTTGCCACAAACAGATGTACTTTCATGTAGTAGGAAGGTCATTGCTAATGTGACACTTGAGTCTTTGTAAAAAAAACCCCAAAACAAACAAACAACAACAAAAAAAAAGAGCCTGCTAACTTACATGATGAGATTCCTCAGAATGTTCAATGCAATAATCAGTACTACCAAGGTGGAGACTTTAACAAGAATGCAACCACTGGAGCTAGCACAGCTACATCAGCCACTGTATACATTTCCAGTGAATGGATACTGAAGACCAATGTCAGGGGCCAAAAACCTTTCAATACGGATCAGCATATGCAAACTTCCTTAGGGAGGGCCTGGTAACCTACTTGCTTAGTAGACATTTACTCTCAACCTGCCACCTGGAATTTGTACAGATAAGACTGAGCCGGTAACAGCTAGAATGAAAAAAAATAAAAAAATAAAAAATAATAACCTACGCACAATCCCACCTAGATTTAATTACATAAAGTGGCCACTGTGAAAATATTTTACAGGACAAACAGTTTATCAAAGCATCATTTACTGGATTGGTTTGGCCCCTAAGGGCATTTTCATGCATGTATGCAAAGTTCAATCCTGTTTTCTTTTAATAAGGTATCACAAATCTACAAGCCTAGCCATGAGGATTAGAGGGAGAATGAGAGGACATAGCAATGCCCACATTATTCAGGCAAGGTCTTGGAAAAATAGAATGCTACCAAGACAGCATTATTCATGCAAATGGATGATGTAAAGTAACAATGGCTTATTTGAAAAGCAAGATTTCATATCACCTGTATGTGTTTTAGGATTACGCAACCAACGAAGAAAAAAAAAAGTTACCTCTTAAGAGATCTGAGTGAATTTTGCATTCTTCTAACTTGACAATACAAGCTGAATGTCTGAGAAACCCTAAGCTCTGAAGATTCTCTTGGAAAAGAACATTTGCTGAGTACATAGAGGAGTAATATATGACTTAATGGAACAAAGGGGGGAACTGTGCTAAGCACACAGAGGTAGACTCTAGAGTTATGTATAATCCACAGGAGTGCATGGATCTAAGGATTTCAATGTCATTCACTCCTTGAAGAATAGTTGTAAACTCACACTCAACCAGTGTCTTAAAAGTTAATCTCCATAAAGACATGAAGAAATTTAGCATATGCAGCAAATAGTCACTTTTACTAGCAGGTACATGTGCAGTTAAGACACTTTAACCAGATCCAGTTCAAGGGTATAAGCTAATACGAACAGTACATGCCAGCTGAGTGTCTGTGGTAGCAGACATAAAACATCAGCATCAGCGTAGGTCAGTAATTTACATTCATTTCTATTCAACAGAGAGCAACCAAACCATGTACACATAAAAAAACAAAAGTTTGTGTTAAATTGTTTCGTAATCACAAAATAAGCCTTGTTTGAGCATGACGGAGGGACACAAAGTTGAGTTCTTTTGTCTACAGTTTAATTAGAGACCTGCTCATTTAGATGTCTGATTACATTTGGCTGTAATCATTTCAAAGCAAGGTGATCAACGGAGGTAAATTAAAAAGCCCTTGGATGTCACCCCCTGTGGCCAGTCTATTTAGCAGTAAGCCTATTACTTGAAACTTGAATTGGTCTTATTCTGTAACACTCAACGGACTGCTGTTCTCTTTACTTCTCCTTCTTTAACTCATTCTCTCTATGTTACTCCTTAAATATAATGGACTTTCCTAAGGATGGAGTTGTCTGAAGTGCTTCATTTGCATTCGTAGTTTTGACTGCTGTCTGAATGAATTAAACCCCTGAGGGTGGGGACTCTTGGATATATGTGTCATCTTAGACTTGAGTGATGAATATTAAATCACTTTGTCTCTTATGATGATCAGGGGAAAAAAATCCAAATTAAGGCTATTATGCAATGTCAAACAGAGGTGCCCATCAGTTAGTCTCTTTTACCAAGCGACTTCCAAAGAAAGGATTTGTGATGCCTGAGAAATATAGACATCTCATATAATTCATTTTGAGGCTGAAAAAAAAAAATCTAAAATCTAGAGCTGAAATGACTTTTTCACTATAGCCAACTATCAAGTTCTGATGTCAAACCCAGGGCCCCTGGCAGCATGTTATGGAGCTGTCCAACATCAAAATGCTGAAGATAATTCAAACACAAGATGCACAATTGTGTTTAGTCCTGGGAGAATGACAAAACCAAAAAAGCCATCAAGAAAACATTCCGCTTTAAGGTCTCAGGAGTTCTCCTGTACTACAGAGATGAAGCTTGGAAAAGAGGAATCGATGCATTCTGTGAGGTGTTAAATTTCTGTCTTTGTCGAATATAAAGAAAAACATTACATGAAAGCAAATATTGCTACTAAGGCCCTTGACTGGAGCTTGACTGTGCTGGTAAAAGAGAGCTGATAAAAGTCTTGTAAGTAAAAGAGGATAATGATAGGATGACATGAAAAAAAAAAAGAGTGGAAAGGGGATCCTGGCAGAGAGGACCACTGCAATCCACGACTAAGTGAAAAATAAAATAAAAAAAAAAGACAGTCAGACCATCTCTCTTTTCCTATGTTTGATTACATGGCCATGTTTAAACACATTATCAAGCAAATTTAAAGAAGGAAACAGTAAAATCCATAGTTTCCCAAGTAATTCATGACATCCACCTTTTCCCTCAGCTTTCTTTTCATTTCAGAGGTATTTTCCACTGTATAATGTTTCTTACTTATCATGTATCAATAATGGAACAGAATTTCCTAATTTGTGGTCACTTAACATTCACCCTGTTCATTACTAGAAATCCTGAAACTGAGAAAATCCCATCACACATAAGATGGCACAATGCAAATATTGATGCATTCAACACAGGAAGAGCCAAAGCCACCCTGGTGTCTACAGCATCTGTGCCTCTTTACTTCCATAAAAAATGTAGCACTCCATAACAATGCGTATTGGAACCAACTTCTTATAAACTATTCTTTTTTCTCGGGTGGTCCTAACGCTTGCTTTTGGAGAGAGCTTCAAAAAATCTTATCGTAGACAAGGAGGCTTGACAGGAGAGGAGCTGACGGAGAAGCCTGTAGTGGATGTAATGATGGTCCAAAGCCTATTTGTCAAAGAGTGTTACCCACTTGGGTTTCCTCAGTCTGCATGATGCAAACTGACAAGTGTTTGCAGGAATTAAAATATCATGCTTTATATTGTAACTCAAATGTGACGTAGCTTATGTAGTGAGCTGCCACACAAATACAGAGAGCCAGTGCTAGCATTTGGGACAGCATGGAAGGGGCTAAGCTTCTTCCGAAACAATAAGACGGCCAGGGACCACTCAACCAGGGAAGGCCAAGCTGTTGCTTGGCCCATGGTCCATATGCACCTCTCCACAGCCCAGTGCACACAGGAGATAGTGAGGAGAATCAATCTCACTTACAGGGATTTTCAGCACGCTATAGCAACCACTGATATCCCTCCAGGTTTTTCAGAGGCAACAGATGCATTAGTGGAAGCACTCCTGTGGGCACATGTGCGGTGAATTTTTATCAGACTCGCCATGCTGTGTGTGGAATACTTCTAGCCTTGTTTACTTGGTGCTTCAGCACTTGTACGTCGGAAGCAACACCCCAAACTGTTGAGCACACACGAGGACAAATTGCGTAAAGAAATCATCCTAACTGAGATGACTCCATTTTAAGCATCACTGCACTATTCAAGATTACATGTGGACGGCTTTCTACACCTATCTCATTACTAGTCATACTCACTGGATTTTCTGTTTTCTTTCATTCTAAGAGTGGCGACGGTACATCAAACTCTATTAACGGTTGAAAGAAGGATTATTGTTTTATTTCCGAAAGGATATTACACCAAGACAGGAAAACCGAGCAGATTATTATTATTATTATTATTAATATTGTTATTATTATATGTAAAATGTTGTGCCGCAAAAGATTCATATAGGCAGCAAAAGAAACGGAAATCGGATTGTAAAAGGCACGCTCAACAGATGGGCGAATGTTCCGACTCCTCACCACCGTGGTGGCATTTGGCAAGACGATTTCGGTTCATTAGCTCCACCTGCATATGTAAGAAAGCGGCAGGGATGGGGACTCACTTCGAGCTATGCAAAATCAACCCAACGAACGACCAAATTATTAACTAGGGTACCTATCAATTGACTATAAATTTCAACTACTGACAGGAATGGCAACCACAGCGGGCGCCAAAACCCGGTTTTATTACCCCGAGCTATAGCTGTAACTGTGGCTGAATATAGCATAACTATTTCTCGCCACTGTTTCTTTTCACAGTTTACCGGAATACGTCTCAAACATGTTCTGAGCATAAAACAGGAAAATACCTTATCATAAGGGGGAGAAACCATGAAATTTCATTGTCCGAGGTATCAGCGACGAAGGACGAACGGCTCCGAAAACGCAGAGGAAACGGTAAAGCTATTTCAACATCGCAGTAGGCAACATATTTTTTTATTATTATTATTTTAAATACAAGATGATATGTACGCACTGATGTTCCAGTTTTCTCAGTCGATTTTTCCTTTAAGACTGGGATTCCCTGAAGCTTGCTCTTTTCCTTTCTCTCTCTCCTTTTTTTTTCATTGCGCAAAGTTAACGGTGGCTGGGACTGGGAACAGGCGGACAGACTCGTTGCTAAACCAATACTGAGGTTGCAGTTAGTTCTATTGTCGGGTAATCAAAAAAATCAAGTAAGGGCGCGGTTATGAAAAGAAAACAATATGAATTGATGTTTAAATGACCGTGGCACTTCGGTTCGGGTTCACGACACACAGTTCAATAGGCTACCATGTCATGACATTCCTGACTGGGGGCAAGATCACTTGCCGAAAATGAAAGGTAGCTCGATAACTTCGGGCATTTTCGTGAACAATGAGGGTTGCACTGTGGGTTTGTAGTCACGTTTCAGAAGTCGTCCTTGCCTATGACACACGAGCCTTAAAATATCATTACAAGATTAGGCTACGTTAAAGAGAGAAAATATACATGTTTATTACCTTATCTCTGTTAGCAGTAGTTATTCGATATTCCCCGATTGGTTTCGTAGATGCAAATGAAGTTTGCCATCCATGACACGTCTCAGAAAGAGATAGAATATCTTTCAACGGTGCAGCGCAGAATCTTCACAAGATCTACTCTCACGACGAAGCGCAAAGCTGTCCTCGGAAAAGGTTTAAAATGGAAACAGAATCAAATAGGGGAAATAACAGACTACCTGAAAATATAAAATAAATAACAAAAATAAAAATCAATCCATCAAACACTCGAAAACAAAAACAACACAGGGCAACACAATCCAAAAGAAAAAGGGACAAAATGTAGGAGAAAAAAGATGTCCAATACAGTTCAGAATCTGAAGAAGTGAGATTCGATTATTCCACGCTGCGTCTCCATCCCGTACACTGTATTCCAAACATACCCTACTATAGAGTGCGCTCTGCGTATGTTGGCCGTGATCTGTTATCCGTTTATTCCGAATCTGCAGCTGTACTTCCTCTGCTTCAAGCCGCACTTGCATCACGCATGATTTTACAGACTTTGAGTTTAATTATCGCCTCGCTTCTCTTTTGCTCGTTTTTTGAGTCAGCGTGTTTCGGCAGTTGTTCATTCCCGCACTGGCATCCGCGCTGTCTACGGGCAACTGCACAGAGTCGGGCATCTGGATCCCCGCATTCGCTCTCACACCGACAAGGGTAGAAGCGTGTTCTGCTCTCGCTGGGGACCAGGACGCGCGCAACACTACACTGACGTCAGAAGGCGCAGGGTCCAAATAGAAAGAGAGAGACAGAAAAAGAGCTTAGCAGGCTTACCTTTCCTATTTCAGTCGTTATTATGACCGTTGTGCAGTTTTGGGTTGTCGTCCTACTCAAATATTAGTCCCGTTTTTATGTAAGTCGTCATGCCTTATGCCTTCCCAAAACTGTTAACGTTTGAAGCAGGTGAACCACTGCCATTTACGATTAGCGAGGAGCCGCATACGCGACGGGTGGGCTACTGTGGTTAACACTCATATTTTGTAGGGGCAGTCCCGTCCATGGTAGGCATATACGGCAGAACATTTTCGCTGTGACAACTTGAACAGCAAAACAGTGCACTCATTGCTTAACAGCCTATACACATTTGAGAGTCATAATCAACAGGGGCTGTTTTGATCAACAAGTATATCTAACCAAAAAAGTCGGTAAAATTCCATAATTAAAGCTATAAATACCACCAGAGTACCAGCTGAGGGTTAATGTTGTATGATTTCAAAATCTTAAAAGCAGCACTTTGTCAGTGTTACGTAACTCTAGGAAATTAGCCTGGAAGAAGCTACATTTTCTGTTTCTAAGCTACATCCTTTTACCTCAGCAGTCAGCACAAATCAACTCTTTTTCCCCTGAACTTCATCAGGGCTGCAACTGGATTTCTTTCATTTCATACTGAATTTTTTATGACTGGACATTTTCAGCTTGCAGGATGAAGAAAAGAGCCATGCTCCAAAGTGCTTTGCTTATTAGCATGTACAAAAAATGAAGAAGATTATCAGTGGTCAGCAATGTTGAAAATGACTCCCTATGAGGTAAGTTAAGGCCATTCTTCTGAAAATGTTGTGAGGTTGATGTTAATAAAGTTTTACCTCTAAGTACAGTACAGTAAAAAGTATTGAGGAACATTGACTCACATGACCAGAGTAAAATCTTGTCCTTACAGTGTCATACCAGGTCGTGTCCCATCATTTCAAGGAGGTTTCAATGTCAATCAGACACCACCACCATAGTTCATAAGAGAACTTAGGAGTGGAGAGAAATGTCCCTGTCAAATGATTATGTGAATGTTATTACATTTACATACATATTGTTATAGTTAAGTATGGACTTACAGATTTTGTCACACACACACACACACACACTCACGTGAAACTTAAAAATGAAATATTCCTCATTTATTGCTGTCTCCATTTGAGAGAAAGGGGGGGGGGGGGGGGGGTTACAACACAAAGCACTGATTAGTGGTCTGAAGGAATGACACAGACGCACTGTCACCTTAATTGCTTAGCCTGGTAATTTTCTCCTCCCTGTATAATTTGAAATGTTTGCTTTCAATTTTCTTTTTTTTTTTTTTCTTTTTTTTTTTTTAAGGTTGTAAACTTTTGCTTTAATTTGGCTGTTTGGACTTTGCCGCTCAACAACAGAGTTGAGTTTAGTCCAAAAAACAAGAGTGATGAAATGAGTATTTCATGCCCTACACATATGGCCAAATTACCAGAGGCATTTTTTTAAATCCATGCATATTCATAAAGTCTCCCCATCAAAGCAAGGCATTCGAACAGAGGTTAAACACGATGACCCATAGCTTGGTCTGTAGGGAAGTAATATATTAAGTCAGAAGCTGCATCAATGTTTCAGTAATGCATATGACATGCAGATCAATCAATGGATTGATTTTTTTTTTTTTTTCCATAGAACCGTAAAGTGTCTAGTGAAATAGCACAAGCCATTCACAGGCGTTGTCATCAGTTGTCAATACATATTGCAGACCACTGATCATGTGCACATGCACACGCATGCACGCACAAGCGCGCACAATTCTTTAACTTCTGGTGATGGCTCTGGCATCTGGCATTACAAATATAACCTTAAAATATTCAGTTTTTTTCTGGGACGAGGTCAGGTGAGTCTGATGAAAGAATCTTTACTAGTCTTACCCTTTCCTTCTTTTCAAACCCATTGTGGACATGCTGGATAATACTACTGAAAAGATGTCTAAGCAAATTACCCAGTGTGCCATTTGCTCATTCTTGCCCTCTCCTTGTTTGTAACCCCCTTCCCCTCCCCATTCTGACCTGTACAGTGGCTCACCTACCCTTTTTAATTCAAAGACGTTAGAATTTGGGGAAAGTGGTTGAATGCGACTACATATAAGAATGAAAAATGGCTTCATAGCGGAATATCGTAAAGCATTATGAAACTGCTACACTTAAACCGCTCCTTGCACACAGTCTCCCTCTCTCTCTTTTCCTCATCCTTCTGTCACACACACACACATGCACACACACACACACACACACTTTTCACATCAACAGCACTGATATTTTTTCGCTGGAGATGGGCCAGCGGTCCATGAACTTGGTGAGAGAGGTAGCTGATCAAATATGACAATTATGATTTTCCCATGCACTGACCTCCTCCTCTCTGCTTCCATTCATCACAGTGGGCTGAAGTCATCATAATGCCTACCTGAGTAAATAAACCCTGCCTCATCAACACGCCGGCCCCATTCCAGCCGGGCCATAAATCACTGCCGGAATGCACTGGTGAGCAAACACATGGACATGAGAGAGAGAGAGAGAGAGAGAGAGAGAGAGAGAGAGAGAGAGAGAGAGAGCTCAAAGAATCACAGTCTCACCATACTATGGAAAGTGTAGGTAAATGCATAGCCGAATACATCATTATAAATTAACCATGTTATACCTGCAACAGTTTAGACACAAGCACGCACACACGTGTGTGTGTGTGTGTATGTGTGTTTCTATATGTACTTATTATGTATTCATAAGCAAAGACAGATTATGCAGTTAGTTTCACACAGGTGTACCAAAACCAGCACCGAAGAACTTATAAACACCAAGTCCTTGTTTTGATGTCAACAGGGCAATGTGACACCCTGGGCTTATGTGGGATTGAAGAGTCTTTTCCACACAGGGGACAAGTCCAGTCCTCTTCCAGACTGGTTATAGTGGTCAGCAGCATGACTGAACCAATGAATCACCAGTTTCCCCCACACGCATCAATGACAACGGCCTCCCAGAATCGGGGTAGCCATATATGTTCATACATCTGTCGAACCTAGTTAATACAGCTCACCCTTTACTTGAAGAAGCACACAGCATACTGCACACAGTTAATGAGAGACCTCAGTGTCGAAGTCAAGCTGCAGGCTCAGCCTCATTTTGAGTACTGAAGTTACAGTTTGAGTGATGAGGTGATGCGGGGTTAAGACCACACAAAAGCTGAAACTACTCTTTGGCCTTGAGAGGACAGTAAATGACTATTGCACAGAGAAATTCAAAGCAAGTAAAAATGTTTTAGAAGGATATAGAATAAATCAATAGCCAAAGACTGAATATAAAGTTGGAGAATAAACATTTGAGAAAGCACTCATTTCAGATAGTTTTGGACTCTAGAAGAAGAAATTCATCATAGAAAGGAGGTTTCAGGGAGGAAAGACTGCTGCTCGGGCGAAACAGTGATTTGAGGAACGGAGGGCAAAGAGGGAGAGTGAGAGAAAATGAAAGAAAGATAGAAAGAGGACTTGCAGACAGATACCTTCAGAGGGAGCTTCTGTGCTGGAGAAATCCTGTTAACAGTTTTTAACTTAGCCACTGCACAGCTTTAGTTAACTTAAGAGGAAGAAAAATAGACTTCAGGTTATGAAGACCCTGAAACAGAAGAGTCACTGTCTTTCTTTATTAAACTACACTGATGGGAAGAGCATTGCTTGCATTTGACAGATATCTTAATAGATATCTAGACATGACTTTCACATTAAAAGAAACCAAAGGCAACCAAGTCTCTCTATCAATTACAAATATATGGAAACACCCATCCCCCATCATCTTTTACTGATGAAAGCAGGTTATGCTGTAGAGTCTGATAAGCTTTCTTGCCTTAAGAAAATCTTTTTTTTTTTTCTTTTTTTTTTAAATTCTGTGCTCTTAACAAAAAGGCTCTTTGGTGCATCTATTGTGGAGTACTGGGGCATACTGTAGACAGCATGCTCCAATAAACACAGTCAACAGAAAGGGTTTGGGCCAGGGGTAAAAGACCTGCATAGACTTACTCAGCGCTTTTAGAAAGCTGTTCATCATTGAATGGTGGTCATGGACTACATGTTCAGTACATGAGTATTCACATTTATTTCCTCTTTCTCTTACCTCATAGATCACACTTAAACAGCTCGTGTAGATGCTTGTGAGATTTACTAGTTGTCATACTAAGGTACGTTGTAAGGTCCAGATTCTGATCCATACAACTAGCGCCTTCATGCTAAAAACAAACCTTTACAAAAAAACAAAAACAAAAAACCGAATCCACACCTCCTGGTTTTGTGATGTTATTTTATCCAGAGCGGTCAAAGGAGGTGGTCACCGGATGCATAGCACATAGGGGTCAGACGTTCACTAGCAAGGTCACCGAGATAACAATGTCTGTGTTGAATTGGCTCTTATCACTCTCCTCAATCTTTAATGCCATGAAATATTTATACTGTCTCTCCCTCCCTTTTTTTTTTTTTGGTCACCACCAAAAGCCTTTGAAAGGTTTGGAGAATTTGCGAGGTTACTGACTGCTTTTCTAGATCACACATCTACTACACCCCTAAAGGTCTTCCTACTGGACACTTTCCTCCAATGGTTCTCTCAAAGCATGATGCTCTGACCCTCGGTCATTTAAGACCTGCCAAACATTTTTTTTTTCCTTTACATTTTAACCCTACTTATAACTTTATGTTATAAAGTAAGCTTAAAAAAGAATTGGATCAAATGATGCCCAATGAAACATGTTGGGTTTGGACTGGAAACGCCTCAGCTACGCTATTTATCCTCCAATTATGCTTAACTTGTCCGTGGACTCGTCGGATTCACAATCTATCAAAGACCTTTCACAGCATGAATTTGCACTCATATGTTGCAAAATGTCCCTCACTGCTGCTCTTTCTATGTAATCCTCAGTCCGCCTGTCCCTGTATCTCCTCTCTTTCTTCCTTCTTCACACCATTCTTCTGCTGTGGCTATACCACACTGGCTGGTGATTTGCAATGCTAAGTGTTAGTTGGCAATCATGTTGGAAGGTTTAGGGAAGCAGTGTGGGTCTTCCTCAGTAGCAGCCTAATCATTTTATCTGAGCTTTTCAAGGGTGTATAATAAGTGCTTTAAGGGGGATTAACGCTCTAATATATACATGAGTTGTTGTTTTTCAGCTACCCTTAGTTTTCATAAAAAGACCCCTCCACCCACATTCTTCCACCTCTGCCAACTTACATAATTAAGTTAACAAAAGGGGCCTGACTCGTGCTTTGAGACAGGGTGACAGAGAGAGAGATGAGCAGCGGAATATCAACGAGGAGAGCGACAGAGCGCAGAGTCATGGTGACCCTTCCCCTCTGCCTGAGGGGACTCTTGCCTCAGAGATTGGAGGAAAGAGCGGTTTGAGGAAAGAGTAGAAGGGATGGTACACAGGAAAAGCAAATCCATTCTCAACGTTCCAGCCCGCAAAAAAACTGTGAACCGGGATAACAGTCACAAAGAGTCTCAGAGTTGCCTCCAAGATCTGTCATTATAACAGTAAAATCACACCCATCTCAGAACAGGGGTTATTATTGCATTTCCTTTTTTTTTTTTTTTTTTTTCAGACAACAGTGAAATTTGCTTTTCTTAGAATAGTTTTTGACATTTGAAGTAGTGAAACAGCCATCAAAGTGCTTTTCCCATTTGCTGCAATATGATATTGAAAAATATAGATGGATTCTATTTTTGGGAGGGTGGGTGCACTTTGAGAGGAACTGTGGTAAATTAATGATGTTAAGCTTGGCATAAAGTGACACATTTCTGAATGTGGCTGAAGTGATGTTCTGTTTAATTAGGTCTGCCACAGTCTTGATGCCCTGTCAAAGCTGAACAGAAGGGTATTCAGAAAACATTCTCAGATACCACCTTTTTACTACCATTATGAGAATTCTTTACAACCGAAACTTTATCAAATTTCATACAGTTAATCTGTATGAATATGTATGAGTCACTGGAAAAGTTCTTTAGCTGAAAAACAGGAGCAAAATTGTATCACTTGTAGAAATTTTGAGCATTTAGGACCGATTTTCAACTTTCAACCAGCTGTGGTCTAAAAATGTTAGAAGAAAAAGCAATCCTCTACATTTTAAAAACAGATTCATACATACAAAGGAACCCATGTTATTAAAAGCAAAGAAGAATTAATCTGTTCCGTGTTCAATCAAAAGAATTAGATTATCCACACTGCATGCAACATGACTGGCAGACAAGGTTAGTGTGTCAACTAAGCATGTGGCCTCACATACTCTGGAACCCAAAGCAAGTGAAGAACCTGTTTCCAAAGCAAAGGAAACAAATTTATGGGACACCATTAGCCCTTTATTACAGTAAGTAACATTGAATAATTGTTTGTAATAAGCACACTGCATTTATGAGAGCAGAACTTGCTTTGCTCATACATCACAGGCCCTGGGCATTAGGGCTGTGTGTAGATTGGGAGAATAACCTTGCTTTATGCATATTTGTCAGGCTCCCACGCTACAGATGTACCAGAATGTTCTTATTAACAAAGTGCAATTAATCACACTATGATAATGGTCACCGAAGCAAATGATTAATAACTCCACTTAAAACGAACCAGAGCTTTGGTTTCAACACAGTCTAAGTGGTTGCTGTGTGACCCAATGCTTTTGTTCCTCCCCTTAGTTTGTTAAAAGAACCCTTCATGATGACTGTTTACATTGTAAACTGATGAATGCTATTGTCTGTGAGACATAGAGTAGATGTTGAATGTTTGTTTAAATTCTTCCGGTATTTTCGGTTCCTTTTATTCACATTATATCCAGGAATTATTTCCCTTGAGCAAAACAAAATGCTCTCATTACCTTAAATGATACACATCTGTCTAACTGTACAACTGCCTCATGAACTGCTCAGTCAAGCATTCACTGGTTGTCAGGGAAGGAGTTACAAATGATTTTACACAAGCCAAAAATAATGACAAGATCTCCTGCTGGATTCCTGGAGCTCAACCGACTTTACTTCAGCAGTGGTATCTAGTGACCAATAAAACTTCCATTCCCATTGGGCTCTGCTTCATTACCAGTTCTCACCTGAGGGTGATAAAGTTCCATTGATTCAGTGACACCACTGATTAAAATCAATGCACCATCTCCAACGTCCTATAGAGTCTTGGACCAACTCTCATTCCCACTGCTGGGATCTGTGGAGACATGCTGGGACAAGACTCTCTGTCACAATTCTGACATACATAAGCCCCCCTGAGACTTAAAGAAATAAAAAGCAAACACAAGGGTCTAACATACCTCTGTCACGTGCACAAATACTCCTGTACGCCTACTCTCTTTCCTTCACCCTCCCTCTCTCTCCTTCTCTCTCTCTCTCTCTGCCTCTGCTGAACCTCTCACATATGAAGAGATCATGTAGCACAGAACGTATAATGGCTGAAAAACACCATAACTAATTTTTGAGAAAAGTTAAGACCTCTTATGATGGGTTAGGTCAGTGGATTGTTGGTGGGCATGATGGTATCCTGGAGGGAGTGAAAATTGGATAATAAGGGGAGAGAGAGATAAGTGCGGCTGATGCTATCAGACCTCAGGCTAGGCTGTGTGACTGGAGAGACAGGCAGATAAAAAGCAGTGTGATGCACAATGATATCACTGTGGCTCTCATGGAAAGTGAGGTAGCAAGGATTAAACCAATGTACAGTCCCCTCCTCAGTCCACCACTCACCCTGTATACAATGCAAGGAAGTCATGACTGCTCTTATGTAAAACAAAAATAAATCTTAATCGATCAGTTGAGAAAGCAGGCAAGCAATTCACCAAGCATCAATCAATCAATCAATCAATCAATCAATCAATCAATCAATCAATCAATCAATCAATCAATCAGTTAAGCATGACTATAAACTAATTTCTGGGACAGATCATTTGTGTTAATAGCATGATTTTTAGTATGCTTTTCATTGTCATCAGGTTTCACTCTCTACTAAAATAGCACCAATATTATGGAATTTATTAATGTCATATACTTTATATTAGTATAAAGTCAGAGCACCATAGTCAAGATGTTTATTTGTATCTGTATCAGTGCTATAATTGAATAAAACACGATTTCCTGTGCCTAGAGTTGGCTACACATGTAGTCTGTACACGCAAGCACCCTGTAATTATTAGGAGACATTGTGGTATGTCCTGGAGAAACTGGTATATTCCTGGTGCCCCTGTGGTCTTCCATATTATTAAAGTGTTTTCTGTGGAAAAGTGAAGCATACACAGCCATAATGAATATTTCAATGAGAGTGCACTATCATCTGAGTGATTGAATTAAGATTGATTGATGGAGCGTGTCTGCCCAGGTGTGACAAATTGGATCCTGCTTTGATACCTTCTTCTTCAGTATGGCCATAATTTATGTGAGTGTTTGCTCACGTACGTGTGTGTGGGTGTGTGTGTCTGTGTCTGTGTGTGCACGTGCATATATGTGTGTGTGTGTGTGTGTGTGTGTGTATTTTCAATCTCGTACAGATAAAAGGAAACCCTGTGGAGCTCCCATAATGTGTACACCATCTGAGTGTGAGAGCACTTGAATGGTAAAATGTCTCCCTGCTTCAAAACGTGTGAGTCCTGTATCCTAGAAACTGAGGCAGGGTGCAAGATACAAACAAGTGGCAAGCTAATTAAATAAGCAAAGGAGAGGAGGAAGTAGCTGCATCCCAGGCCCTGCTTAATGGATGGAACTTTATCTGGGTCACCCAGAGTGAATGTTACCTCTGTGCTTACACTGTGTCAGTTGGAGCACTATTATGGGGCAAAGTGCTCCGATCCTAAAAAGCAGAAGTGAAAACAAATGATGACAAATACAGAATACAAACACAGACCAAATAATAATACATTTTAAATTAAATTTAACCTCTCCCCTCCTCTATATTTTGATGCCTGTGGTCCAAAAATAAACATATTCCTCGTGTGCATAGACTTAATATTTGAACTGATTGTGGACAAATGCTATCACCTGATTTTCTCATGACTTCATTTATACTGCCTCTCACAGGAAGTGTCTGTCAGTAAGCAAAGGGCTAAATTTCATTGTGCTTTATGACAAGGGTATCTAATACTGGAGTAGAGGGAGACTTCTTCAAGAACCTGTCTTCCACCCTTTCATTCCATGGCAGAATATCTCTCTCAGAGGAACCAATAATAAAAAAAAAAAAAAAGAAAAAAAAAAAAAAAGAAACCTAGAACATGATTTCTGCCTGAGGAATTCCTACAGCTACAGGAGAGGAGTGGTCCTGAGAGCCAGTTGGTGTTTGAACAGCCAATCTGATGGAAATGTATGTGGATGCAAAGACTGTGGATTCTAATGATGCCCTGTGACAGACGTCTCAAAAAATCACTGCATCAAAGTGTAGAAAACAGCCTCAGCAGATGAGAGGTGACACATGTATGAAAATTTGCACTCCAACAGGGTGTTGTACAGACATCTTGAAGAAGATTCAAGGTGACTGACTGTCACAGGCTTCAGAGTGCCAGTGAATGCTTGTGTCAATGACAGTTTGAGTATTCAGTTCAGGTTTGAGTTTAAACTTGGAGGAAGAACAATAAAAGAAAGGTGTATTCCAAAGTATAGGTAAAAAAAAACTCAAGTTCAGTACCAGTGATTGCCATCAAATAGTAAAAGAGAAGCGTATAAACCATTTTGACAAGTCAGTCAGGGTTTCTGTTCAATCTGTGATTTCAGAAAGGATTTTGTCTGTAATCTGCCTCCTCTTCTCCAAGAGTGATTCATTGCATGATTTCATTGACCTTCAGCATGTAAGCGTGACCTTCTTATATTGGCATGTAAATGACCAGGGCAAAAGGAAACAAGCTAATCAGACCTCATTAGGCTCATTCCCTGCTAGTCTTCACATTGGTTTCTGATCCTGTATTAATACTGATTTGCCCCATGATTTGTAACCTACGCAAATTATATGGTGTTGTTGGCCATGTATTGTAAGTAGGTAATAATCACAGCACCAATTTTTCTAGTATGAGAAGCACAAAAGATGGGAAAAAGTGAATAATTCACTACATTTTCACAGTGAAAGTGGATGAATGCTGAGGCAAGCATGCTTAGAGATTCCCCTGCATTAATGTTAAAATTCTTTGAAATCTTTCTCTGATGGCATACACACACACACACACACACACAACCACAGTGTTTCTTATCAAGATTTCATAGAGTCTTTACTAATTTATTATGCTTGGCTGAACACAGCGCATTTTGGCCAGTGTGCCCAGACAATACAAAAGGACAATTATTAATAGGGTATTGCATACAATTTATTAAAGTTGACTGTGCAAATTTTTATTTGCATTTTATTGCATACAGTTGCATTCTCAGCAAGGCAGTCATCTCTTGTAAATTAGAGACAGGGTGTGTTTCTAAACTAACAACAGACTGAATGGCTGTGAATATGAACATTACCACAGTATAATGCATTCTGGCCAGCATATCCAAAAAATACAAAAATGATCAACAACCATTATCAATACTTATGGAGAAAAATATTGAGACTGACTGGGCAGTTCTCCATTTTGTCGTAATGTACAATTATGTTGTACGCAGTATGGTTCCCAGTATGCTCTTTGAAAAATGGAGCAATGGGATGTGTTGCTTTGCGAGTGACATCATGGCTGTTAATAGGAGCATTGTGTTAAACGAGGTAAGCAGTGAAAGTGATTAGTGTGCCCTTTGTGCTTTGCTTCATGCCAGGTTCCAGGACCCTTAAATAGGCTGCCTGGGAGTCCAGTTCTGTGATCTGCATACCACGCACCTGATTTATCCACAGCGGTAGGAAATTCCCTCGAGCCTACTCTCCACCGTTTATAAACTATTCACCCATAATTAGCCAGGCCAGAGAATTCATGCATTACCTCAGCCTCCTGTTCACCTCCCATTCTCATTTCCCCTCCCCTTCATCCTTCTGGTTTTTGTTTGCTTTTTTTGTTGTTGTTGTTGTTGTTTTTATCCTATTGCGGTTATTGGGTTAAGTCCAAGAATGTATTTTGCTCTAAGCTTTGGTTACACTGCTGTCATCCATATGGGAGGATTTAAACGTGACATCATTAATTAAATAAAAGGGAAGTGTTGTCATGATCTGAATTGTTTCTCAGCTATAGATATAGATTAAAAAAAGAAAAGCATCATATCCAACACGTAAAAAATGCAATTTTTTATTATAATTAGTTGTACCAGGCGTTTATATGTGTAATAGAGAAGACGAGAGATTTTGACTCTCTCGGTGTTGTTTTGATATGATGTTGAGAACGTAGAACTATTTACACTATCAACACAACTTTTCCTCTTCAGCTGCTTACAAAAGACTGTTCAAAACAGTGAGACATGTTTTATGCAAATAGGGCAGGGAAAGATGCTTCAGAAACTCAGCCAAGGTGTTTTCACAGGATAACAGCTGCAAAAATTAAAAAAAAAAAAAAAAAAGACAATGTGGGTACAGTCATGTATTTTAAACCGAGCTGCTTTCTTATATTTTGAATATTACATTTTTAGATTTGAAAACTAACACCACAGCTTCACAAGAGCACCTCCTATCAAAGCTCTCTCAGACTTACTGAACATCTTCAACTAAAGAGCAGTTTTTTAATACTTCAATAAGCTCTTTGACTTTAGTTATATCATATCCACATTTCTTGTACTTTGACCGGAGAGCAGAACCTCAGTGTTTTTGTACCTCTGTGTTTTTTTTTGTTGTTGTTGTTGTTTTTTTGTCTTTAACTGATCCGTCCAGCATCGCCACTCATTGTCTTCGGTGAACTGTGGTTGCCCTGGTACTTGGCAGCAATTAGAGATCTAGAAAATTCAAGGACAAACAAAAAGTGTCTCTTTAACGGTCCTTTAGGAGATGAGAAACAGATGGAGAAGGTACAGAGGCAAGCTTGAGGGATTTAAAAACACGAGCATGGAGAGCTCTTTAGAGTGCTACCACTATGTAATAATGAGTACGGGGAACAATACATCTTAGAGCAGGCATCCGCCCTGAACAATCGTGTGTGAAGAGAGCGATACGCAGAATTCCAAGGCTGCGCTTCTACATTCACACGGTACATGGACATACACAGCGGAGACGCTTCAGCGTAAAGGAGATGGGTGGGGGGGGGGGGGGGGTGGGGGGGGGGGGGGGGGGTGGGGGGGGGTTGGGGGGCGGTGGAGGGTTGGGGGGATGGTATCTCTAGCTGAGGTAGGCAACACAGATAAACGTGTTGATGAAAAACACTGAGATCACTCATGTTCCTCTCTCTTCTCTAAGCCTCTTGAGAATGGTTTGCTCCAGTCCATTAAAAACAGCTGGGTCATTTATCGATCTGAAACACCTGGAAAAGGGACCGAGGGGGGAATTCTCTGTTGTACCTACTCTATGCGGCTGTATGGGATTGAAGCTCACATATATGCAGCATAATGTGAGCTTTCACAACACTAGTGAGCAGTTTATCTCCAAAAGTATCCCTCAGAGCAGTGATGGAGAAGGGCTAAGCAAGGTGCTTGGGAGGTTAGTCGAAGGGATGGATGCTGTGTGCTGTCATAAGGTTTAGGACAGAGGGCCAGAACCTTCAGAGAGAGACACACAAGGTGACAAGCAGCACCGGGCAAATCGAAAACTACTGGTTGCAGGCTTGTGGCTTATCCCCAGAGGAGACCAGATAAGCAAAAGAAAAAAAAAAAAGAGAGAGAGAGAAACTACCCTGATAAAATGACTCTGTAGAGATGACACTCTTCCTCTGCATGTATGTGAGAGACCGTTTAGGGATTTGAAATCACTATGTGGAGAGAAAAGTTAAAAAAAAAAAAAACTCTCAAAGCTGACTGAGGCAGTGGATTTTCTAAGGACCAACACGGTCCACATGGGACGTGCCTGATCTGTGAAAAAACTTGGTTTTATTTAGGAGATGTCAACATATAGACATTCCAATTCAATGATCATTGTTGATCCAATGATCATCCATTCTTTTAAGCCATGACAGAGTCTGTAAACATTGAAGACAGGCTCCTGCCTGTAAGAATTGATTTCTAATGAACCCTACCTATGTATGTGTCCTATCCTGATAATGTTCAACGCAGGTGACACTCTAACATAGAGTGTCAGTCAGAGAACAATACAAGCAAGTCCTTATCGTAAACCATTATGGAGACTACGTGTCAACAGCAGCATCACCCAGACAGGGGAAGGGATTTGGAAGAATAGGGAGCATGGAGGGACATTAACATCCAATAGACTACAAACATACTGAAGAAAGATCAAATTTGACACCTGATTAGAACTTGTATCATAGTAGCACAAACATATTAAAGAAAAAGGAAACATTTAGAATATTGTCGTATATCCAGGCTTCATAGCAGTATTTAAATTCCCTTGACGGAGTTGATATTTTACTGGCCCGCTCATGATTTCACTCCTGGGTGATTTTTTGTGTATTACGAGTTTGTGAGGTGGGTGGGTTTTTTCTTCTTCTTCTTCTTCTTCTTCTTCTTCTTCTTCTTTTTGCTGGCTATTAAATAGAAATGTATTGTATGTTGTTGAATGAAACAGAATAGAGCACATCTCCATATCAGACTGACTTTTACCTTTTGTTGCTTGTATGTTGTAGTTGGAGATTTTGTTTGACACCTTGATATTTACTGATCTCTCGTAAAGATGCGTTCTCACAGTCCACAGCAGTGACATAACAAAGCCTTGTCACACAAATGTCCTGTGGAAAACTAGTGAGTGTTAAGAAAGTAGCAAAAGAGCTAACAGAAATTAGCCAGTGATAGGAATTTACCAATTTTTTTTGTAAGAGATTTTTATGACATATATTTCTTAACTTGGAGGTGGAACAAAAACTAGTAGTATCACTACGGTTTGGCTGAAATACTGTCACACTACTGACCCCGTAGAGAAATGCCAGAAATCATTGAAGTCACCCACTCTTACTTGTATGTGTGTCAGTGTTTGCATTCGTTTATGCGAGATCATATATTTTTCATTTGTATACATTCACAGAATAACAGTGTTCCAATCTGCAAACACAAAGACATTTTTTTTTCTGGAAGACAACAGAGTGGTGATGTACCCCAGAAGATTCAAATCTCTCTTTTTTGAGGCGACACTTTTGTACCCCGAGGCTAAGCCTTTGTTTGAGAAGACACAAGGCTCTCTCAATTGTTTTGAGAATATGAGAGGGCTAGAGAGCGAGCAACAGTGTGTGTGTGTGTGTGTGTGTGTGTGTGTGTGTGTGTGTAAGAAAGTGTGAGAGAAAGAGGGAGAGAGAAACGGGTAATTTGTATCTGTCAGAAGTCTGTCTCCAAACATGGCCCTGACGCAACCTGACCATCCTCCTGTCATCAGCGGTCGTCTAATTACATAGATCAACAGCACTAAGAGGTTGTTAATAAGAATCAAGAGGATTTCTTTCATTCAGATGTTTGCCGATTCACTCTGCTGTCTGCTCTCTCCAAAGAGTCCTTGCTAATGAAGCCTTATGTTTTTTTTTGGTTTTTTTTTTTTTCCTTTTCCTTTTACATAGCAAACACAATGTTCATTAGCATTCCCTTATACCTTAAGGCTGCACTGTTTATATGTTCTATCTTTCATTTATTAAATGAATAAGTGTCCACATTTTTAATGACTGTTTATATTTGCTCTGTATCTTTTAATAGGACAAGATGTATAATGCATTGGCCCTGTTGAAAGAGCTGCTTTGAATCAAGTCACGACTGTAAAGGGGTCTTTTATGTAGCTGTTATTTGATTTGCATGAAGGCTCTTCATTTACACACTTTTGAGGAGAAACAACTCTCCCTATTAGCAGAGCAATGAAAACCTCCCCTGTTTATACAGCATTCATACTACCAGACTTCACTCATCAGGCCCTGCATGAAAAACACAGTACTTTTTGCTTCCTAGATAATTACTTGAGTGTGTCTAAATAAGGTCCCATGATTCTGAAACAAGTAGTGTGTGTGTGTGTGTGTGTGTGTGTGTGTGTGTCTTATTCATCCTGCATGAGTCACTGTTGTTGAAAACACAAAAACAAATCAACAGAATGGAGACACACCTGAGGCACCACTACCACTGCTTGTCAAATTCCAACACAAAGGCAAGTGAAAAACTTGGCTGCCTGTTGTTGCAGAGAGAGAGAAAGAGAGAGAGAGAGAGAGAGAGAGAGAGAGAGGGAGGGAGGGAGAGAGAGAAATAGCACTGCTGTGATTGCATGGGGTGTGTTCATTGTTTTGAGGTGATCTAAAGGACATTTTTTTTGTTGTGGTGGGTTTATGCAACAGGATGTCTGCTATTTCGGAGGCTTTATCTGAACAAGAGTAAACAAATTCTGAGAGCATTTCATTTTTGGCCATAGCTAAACCTCTGATAGTGAAACACAAATACCCAAATATGTTAGCCAAAGCCAATTATACTACCCAACTCCACTTTCAACTCCACCACCATCCCATCCTGCCCTTGGGGAAGAAAGAAAACCTCACCAACTTCATTGAAAAAACATATTTTTAAGAAAGGAAGATGCAATTGTTCACAATAAGGGAAAGAATGGAGGTCTTAGACCATTAAATAGACAACTCATTTGTGTTTCATTGTAGTCATTTGTAATCAAAAACCTCTAGAATTATCTTTGCAATACATGAATCAGTATGAATCTTTGCCAAGGTCGGTTGTGCCTCTGACTACACCAGTGAAATGAAATTCACCTCAACTCACATATTTCTTTTTTTTTTTTTAACTTGTGGAAAGTAAGTATCATTATTCGTTAGTAATTAAAAAGACTTCAGCAAGTTCGGAATGTAGTTGCAAGAGTTCTCAGCAGAACTAGATGATTGCAACGGGTTGCCTTTGTGCTATCTTAGAGCAGTCTCTGTATTGATTAAAACTGACTGTTGCTTACTTTCAAAATTCTGAGTGGTCTCATTCCAAAATATTTAATTGATCTTTCAGTCCTTCATGGGCTCCCTCTCCTGTTTGACTCACAAGCAGGAGGTTTCTAGAACTGCAAAAGCCATATCAGATAGTAGAAACTAATTGAACCCCTTGGCTATGGGCAGGTCTTCCAGCGAATGTTTAGGATTCAGATCCATTCACATTCTTCAGTCGTGGGCTAAAAACACACTTGTTCAGTCATCAGTACAGGTAAATATGCTTAAGCTAGACCGTATTCTCCAGGTAACCCTAGAGTCAAAGAGGTATAGATTGATATGAACCATTGACAGAGTTTTGCGGTGGCCTGGGCTGCCAGTGCTATCGGCCTTCGATTGCAGGCTGTTTGCTGTGGAGATGCTCCTGTCTCAGAGAGCCTTCAAGCTTGTGTTGCCCTTTAACTCATTCTTTTAAATATGCTACACTGTTAAGAATTGACTGTAGAATGTACAGTAAACACCTGACAGAAAAGTTGCCAATAAAGTATTGTAAAATTGCTGTTAATTACTGCAAAAAAAGAATTACAGTATATTTTAGGATATTACAGGTTTTTGTTGTATATAAATTACAGCAATTTATTGTTGTCGTTGATGTTCTTGTTTTCTTTTTGTTTTGTTTTGTTTTTGTTTGTTTTTTTGTTGTTTTTTTTTTACAGATAAACAACCATTGTAATCTAGTTTACAACATCCTGTATTCTATTCAAATTACAGAGGTTACCTTGCAAACTGAGTTGATCGATGTCGAGTCGCATTGTAACATTATATCCACTGTGCCTTTACTTTTGATTGACCATTAAACTGCTTCGCCTGGGATTGCTTGTTCGAAATGTTCTCTGAAAACTCTCTCACTAACTTTATTTAGGGGTGTGCAAACCAGGCTGATACATGGGCAACTTACATTATGTTAACTAACAAATTGAATCACATTTTAATTTTGTAGGCTATTTATGTTTAATTTATGTATAATGGATGAGTGGATAGACCCCGCTGTTACTCCTCTGCTTCCATCATTAAATGCTCTCATGTCAAGCTCCTCTTTCAAATCGCCTTGTGCAACGCAATCCGATATCAACAGTATTTAACTGTAATACACATCATCTACAGTCAGAACACAGCTTGCCAGAAATTTTACAATATGTTACTGTGGAAAAATGCTGCCAGCCACTTTAATTATTTTGGACCCATGATGCATTGTGATCTACAGTTAAACTTTGTAAAATGACAGAACAAGAAGTTGCTGTAACATTTTACTGTAGAAATTACAGCAGTTTGTAACACTGTAGACATAGCTAGGCTTGCCACAGTAACATAGCTGCACTCAACCATCATACAACCCATGCACTCAGTTTCCTCAGGCTGCAATTACAATTTTCCCCTTTCCCTTTCTTTGTGCCTTTGTCAGTATGGATCACTCACAGCTTTAAATACATTTGATCCCATTATACCCCATTTCTAACTTCTGAACCCTGGGATACTTTTTCCGAGCCCCGGATATACACGGGGAATGAGTGACCAGTTGGACTATCCATTAAATTCATTAAAGCACTTTTGTGCACTTTTCTGTGCATGCTGGACTATCTGCCAGTTTTCCGACCTGCTTGCCAGACTCCCCCCTCATGTGATTACCGCACGCCTTCCCTTCCAACCTGTGTGACTGTAGAACGTAATTAAATAGATAAATGAAAATAGATAAATAAATAAACAAACATTTTATGCTTTGAACTTTTGTTTAAGATATGTAGTCCAGAACTGAAGCTATGACATTTTAAAATCTACAAAACCAAACAGTAAAGAGCAAGCTTTTGAAAACACATAACACATTTCACACGAAGTACAGAGTTAAAGATATCATATTAGCACAAAAACCTCATTTTCACAGAATAATTCACCTTCAAAAACTTTTCTGGTGTTTTGCCAGAACAGATAATCAGCAATGTGTTAGGTGTTTCAGCAAATGCAGATATGATTTGTGTGTGTGTGTGTGTGAGTGTGTGTGTGTGTTTTTATAATGATCTCATCGATCGTCATTTTCTCAGAGGCTTGTGCAGTTACCTTAAGTGACTTCTCAGACCAAGTACATCAAGGCTGTGGTTTAAAATAAAACACTGAAACTCATTCTTCCAGTCATTTTAATTCGGATTTAACATCCACTAATGTGGGTTAAAACTGTAGATCCACTGATGGTGATGCACCATGGAGGGATGATATCCAAAATAAAATGAATAAGTGAAAACTTTGGGAAAAATTCCCAAGAATGGAGCCATTGAGAAACTCTCTGATCAATAAGTAAGGAGCTGAACGTAGTTGAATGAACTCAAGCTCCATGGACTCATCTCTAGTCTGAGTTATGGATGAATCAGGAAGTTCTAGATGTTTCTCCCGGCTGCTTTACCACCCTTTGCCATCCCTAGCCACCTATATAATATAACCCCACTCCTCATCTCTCCTGTTCTCTCCTCTTCTCTCTCCTCTAATTTAATTCCACTGAAATCCAATCAGTTTCATTTGACATTTAAATTGAGTCTCAGAGGGGGCTCATTTCATGGAAAGACAGAAAGAAAGAAGGAAAGTGAGAGAGAGAGAGAGAGAGAGAGAGAGAGAGACTGCAACTCCTTCTTTTTCTCTCTCTCTTTTATCCCAGCTGGATGTGCTTCACTGTGGTTTTAGAGTTGGGTATCGGGGGTGGCAGTGAGTGAAAGCTGTAGCATGTCCACAGTCTCCAACGTGAGACAAGCCACCTAATGAAAAGACTCAGTTGGACTGACTGGCTGACACAGCGACCTCACACATAATTATGTCTTAAATAATAAATGGTCACGCTTACACTTTCCTGGTCTGCAAATCAGACTCACCCTGGCCAGCTAGTACACTTGTAAAGTAAAGGGAACAGAGACAAAGAAAGAGTAAGAGAGAGAGAGAGAGAGAGAGAGAGAGAGAGAGAGACTAGTATTTTATATTGCCAGTGACCATTCAACATCCTCATTTGCACTACATGCTTTGCTTCTGATGAATATGATAACTGTGAGACAGTACTCCCACAGAGGAGAAACATAATCAGGATGGCCAGAATAGTATATTTGCCCACTCACAGTTTCATAGGAAAATAATCACCATGTCTAAAATCGTATGGTAATGTGCATGATTTAAATACCTCCATTCATAGCATAGAGGCCTCTATTAATGACTCAATAACAGAGTCATTTGTTTCAGGACTATTTTTTTTTATTATTATTATGTACAGTATTTGAGGAGGTTGGATGAGAAAAGTATTATGACCTACTTTGTGTTCATTTTTTTTTTCCTCTTTGCTTTTTCTTATTCCATACATACACAGACACACACACAGACACAGACGCACGCATGCACGCAGGTGCACACACACACACACACACACACACACACAAACACACACATCAAGGCTAAGGTAATCAATTTATGGCCCCATGTAGAGGAAACTCAGTAGACTGTTTGAGAAAATAACTTTTATCATAATCAGAGCTTTCTGTGATGTTTAGATCCCTATGGAAACAGAACTTCAATATGTTCAAGCAAGAAAGTTCTTTACATTATAATGCCTCAAACAGGCCCAAGTCACAGTGACATGAGATGTACTACACCTACATGAACTATTACAATTACATATTTCACTAACATTAACTATTACACTTACATATTACACTTGCATTAACTATTACAATTACATATTACACTAACATTAACTATTACACTTACATATTACACTTTCATTAACCATTACATTAACATATTTCACTGTCATGAACAGTTACACATACATATTACACTGACATTAACTGTCACGCATATGTATTAGACTTATATTAACTATTATAATTACATAGAACACTAAGTATTACACTTACATATTGCACTTACATTAACTATTGCACTAACATATCACAATTACATTATACACTTAAATGAACCATTCCACTTACATATTACTTATGTGAAGTATTCCACTCACATACAACACTTACATGAACTAGTCCACATATATATAGCACTTACACAAACTAACATATTACACCTACATTAATTTAGTAACTGCTCCACTACCAGTTACTATGTAGTTTTTATAAAATTTGTGACTATCATGATTATTATGAGCGAATTCATGAATTAACCATGTGAACATGAATTTGTTCAAATGCCTGCATGTACATGCATGTGTGTGTGTGTGTGTGTGTGTGTGTGAGTGTCTACGTGTCTATTTATATTGGTGGGAATGTCCACATAGGAACATGCATTTTTCGTTTTTAATTCAAGCCCTGTCTCTGCTCCAGAATTAGAATGTGTGTTATATATTTAAAGTCAGTAGTGTAGAGAAGGCGAGAGCTGCCCATTCAGGGTCCTCTGCCTTCTCCCTTTCTGTCAGTCAGGCTGATGCATTCACGCACCGCCACCGTACCCATTCATCCATTCCTTCTCTCAGACAGAGCACACACACACACACACACACACACGCACGCACGCATGCACGCACGCACGCACGCACACACGCACACGCACGCATGCACACACACACAAACACACACACACACACACACACACACACACACACACATGTGGGCACGAACACACCATTCAGTATCATCTATCTGAGCCAGCATCCTAAGTGCCAACTATCTATTAATGTTGTTAAAATTATATTGGATGATACTGAGATTTTACATTCAGCTCCAAGCCTTTTCTGTTTTTCTTTTTTTTTTTTTCTTTTTTAGAACATCTCTCCACTGGTCCTGATGTAGAAAACTCAGTGAAAAGAAACCACCCCAGCAGGCTTTGTGCATTGAAAAAGTGTCAGACACTCATTCCAGACTTCATGGAGTAGATTTTTTTTTTTCTCTGCTTCATCCACGCTTTGCTTCCGCTCAGACATTTGATGTTGAGGAAAACGTCTGAAGTGATGAGACGCCACGATTACAAGGCATGTCATTACTGGCAGTGACTGAGTCAATCAGATTTTGCATCGTTCTTTGAGGTTTTCATCTGAGGACGAAATTTATTTCATAGGATCCGGGTCCTTTCCAAAAAGAGTCCCTACTCCCCCTGCGCCCCCACCAACACAGATATTATATTAAAAGCCGAACAAACCCACGATGGTACCTGGATTACCTGCAAATAGAAATTTGTTGTCCAACCAGGCAATGAACAGAAGGAAACTCTTTGTCATCTACACAGTCTGGACTACTGGAATGCCAGTTGTTACAGATTTGGATGAAAGCTGGCACCCGCACAAGAAACATATAATTATACTACGTCATAACTGAGCTGTGTTCCTAAGAGGAGTTGCAGTTAATTAACTGGAAGTCTTAGTAAGCTATATGTTTTAAAATCTGAGCTCAAAGGGCAATTTATATCATATTATTCACATTAGCGATAAAGTGAAAGTAATACATTTTAGCAAAATGTGATCAAATCATATGTATTAACATTAACAATAATTGTGAAGTATTAAAGAGACACTACAGAATGTTGTCATTTTTGTTTGTTTGTTTCTTGTGTTTGTTTGTTCTTTTTAAGTATCGAGCTTGACTGTGACATTTATATTGTTAACACTGTTAACTAGCATTAACGGCAGCTTTAAATTAGCTTAACAAACACAGGAGAATGACATAGTATTAGAAATGTTGCTAGCCACGCTTTTTAATGGAATCATAAACGCTTGACATTCTCAGTCAATCACTGTGGCTTTCTCGACCCTGAATGTTGCTATGGCGAGGACTGGCTAAACAGTTGGATATTATTTAATGAGCCACATGTTAAGCATTTCAACTGCTCTCTAAATAACCGCATGAATATGTTGCATGAAAATGAAGTTCATCAAAAACAAACTTGTTATTAAAGTCTTTACATCCTTATTTGTCAAATGACTCATGTTAAATGACAACCTTCAAATATATATATATATATATATATATATATATATATATATATATATATATATATATATATATGTGTATATATATATTTTTTTTATATATATTTTTTTTCAAAATAGAAAATCAAATGGCTGACATTAATGTGCATAACAATATATATGAAGAGTGTGCTTACAGTCTTAATTATGAAGTGTAATATGTAATCACTGTGTATATGTTGTGGATAAAACTGATAGTTATGACTGGACTTAGCTGTAATGGAAGAAATCTGTTTTATATGAATGTCACATTCTATTTAAAAAGTAGATATTCGAAAAGTAACACTAATGTAAGAGTATGACAGTAAGATCTAAAGACATTACTCTTTAAAGAGAATTTTGTGTCTGTCTGCCTCTTCAGTTGCTAAACAGATCACCACTCTTTCTTTTTCTCCCTCACTCTCTTTGTCTCTCTCTCTCTCTCTCTCTCTCTCTCTCTCTCTCTCTCTCATCCCAAACCATTTATTTTTTCTTATTTTTTCCTTCTTGCAATGTTGTGTTTAGAACTGGCTCAGTCAAGCTCTCCATTTCTCCCCTCCGTTGTGATTGGTGTAGCAGGCCCCTCCTAATTGCCAATTAACAGCGTTCACAAAGCAATCAAGCACCGGCCGGGCAGATGCGAATGCTGAAAATGAGCTTGTTTATTATTTGCCTAGCCTAACTTTGGATCTCTTTTGAAAAAGAGGAATTATAATGAGGTAAATAGCACGATTGTTTTTCAGACTCATGAGCGGCTGAGCTGTGTTGTTCTGGATGGATTTCCTATCCTTTGGCAATTGTTCAGGAGGCTGAATGGAGTTTTACCCTGACTGCTCCATGACAGCAGAATTAATAGTAACAGGCACTCATTCTTAAAACAATATTTATGAGCAGGTGTGTGTGTGTCTGTGTGTGTGTGTGTGCGTGAGTGAGTGTTTGTCTATGTGAATGCACTGGAGGGTGTATTTGTGTGCACAGTGGCATTACTACTCTCACTCTCTCTCTCTCTCTCTCTTTCTCTCTCTCTATCTGCTTTTTTGTGTGTGTTTGGATGTTTGTGTGGATTTGTGTGTTTTTCAATTGTTATAACATTATTTTTAGAATCTACATTTTCCTTTGAAGTTACTCTTAATTGCTTTGTCTGGACGAATGATAATAATGCAAGTCATTAAACACAAACATTAACAGTGTTAGTTCCCAGTCACAGACTCTTTAATAACAGTACGTGCTTCACATTACCAAATTAAAGTTAGATATCTCACTTTCTCAACAGACACTCTTTATAATTGGACACAAGCACCGCATAAACAAGTGGCATGACACACACACACACACACACACACACACACACACACACACACACACAAAGAAATCAAAAAGGAAAGACACAGCTGCATTTAAAACAGAACTTTGTAAGAACATCCTCTGCTTTAACTTTGTTTTTAGTAAATTAACACTGAGAAACAAAAGGCATTAGAGAGGCACAGACTATAAGCTAATAAAGCTTTGCTTTGAAATAAATGAATAAATAAATAAATAAAGCCTTGTGTAGTGTTTGTTGCCATCTTTTACCTCTATAAATATTATCAGTACACTTAAACTTTGCAGAACATTGTCTGCTTTTAGATGAGATTTTGGATATTTTGTTGACTGACTAAAATATACAAGATACAAATATGCAGAATCCAGGTTCTACTTGTTTTTCGACATCAAACGTAGGCTCACCTTTCAAAAAGAATTGATTCAGTTTAGCAAAAATCCAGAAACCTTGAACTAGTGCTGTATCTTTCAGACCGTTCTAATTGTCTCCTCTGATAGATTTCAGATATGACAACCTGAAATAGCCAAAATGAAGGCTAGTAATCAGGACGAGGCTGTGGCCTGTTTGCAAGAATGTGTCAAATATGAATCAACCTTTTATTTATCGTCAAACAAATGCTAATGGTATCTGTTGGCACTCGGCAAACGTGTTTTAGCAGAGAATTATAAGTCATTTTGGTACAGCAAACACGCCAAATAAATCACTCAAGTCATGCCACTGAATCAGAGCAGATGAAAAGTAGCCTTTGATACTTCAAAGATGTGACTACACGGACATGCTCAACATTACATATATAAAATTGTTCACAAAGTATAATCAATATACAAATGAAATTAGTGTTATATATAGCATATTGTAAACAGCAATGCTAAGTAGCCAACAACTTTAAGAGGGAGTTCCACCAGAAGTCCATGCCTCTTTTAAAAATAAATAAATAAATGAATAAATAAATAAAAACAAAGGGATCTATCAAAAACCCATACAAACAACTTCCTAACTCACCGCAACGATCTCTCCAACATCCAACAGCGCCTGTTGTTGGAGTGGCTACAAATCTCATTTCCTGTTTCTTCTCGATATGTTTTTGTCAAGCTACCAATTCCAACTTCAAATGGCCGCTCTTGAGAGCACAGGGACACGGGAGGAATAAAATTAGCGGCTGAGCTAGAGGCGAGTCTCCGCACCGTTTTCCCACCTGCTGCCCGGTACGTGTCACAAGGCTCGTTCACCCAGGAGTCTTTTCTCCTCAGCTCAAGTGATTTTGTGCAATCAGCTCTGATTACCTGAGCTAGGCTGACCTGCTCCCCTATGACTACAGAACCAGCTAGCTAATGCGAGAGTACAGACGTCCTGCTGATTGAACTTGCACTACAGGTGTAGGCAGAGTATTGGAAAGCCCAGAGCTGAGTCACAAGCAGAAACACATTACCATTTAGTGTATACCTGTTCATCAGTGGGAGGACCCTTTCAGTAACACATAAGCATATGATAAGCACATATGTTGAGATAAGCGTGAAATTGCTAAGGACAGTTTGCAGATGACGGGTAAAGAAGGCATGTTTGATTTAGGTCCTCTCTTTTGACGTACCGAGTAACTGAAATGATTACTTATCATGAAAAAAAGAAAAACTTCAGCTTTTACATTCAAAACTGGAGAAGCTATTATATGCAGAGAAAATTACGCAGAATATATTCATGCACGAAGCAAGCTGTTTATATTCATATCTGATTCATTCACCCATCTATTCATCCATGCATGAAAGCATCCATCCATCCATCCATCCATCCATCCATGCATCCGTCCATGCATCCATCCATCCATCCATCCATCCATCCATCCTTCCATCCATCCATCCATCCATCCATCCATCCATCCATCCATCCATCCATCCAGTCTTTGGCTGTGTCTACACACCACTGTTGCACAAATCATATGTGAAAATTTCTATGAAATTACATTCCCTGCTCAAATACTATAACTACAAAAACAGGAAGTTGTAACAAAGTGAAGATGCTATACTTTTGTGTAGCGTGCTGCTATAATGTCATATTCTCTCTCTTCTCTAAAAATAGAATTGCTTGTGGGGGATTCAACATAAACTGAGTGCAGGAGGCCAAAACAAAACATCACTACAGCTGTGGAGAAACATAGGACTATTGTTATCCTCCATCTTTTTATCCTTCTCCATTTTAAGACTGGGAGTCTGTCCCTGAGCTTGAAGAGTGGAGAGGAAAAAGTTTCGAAGGATGCAGAAAATAGTCTTCAGTGCTCCTCAGAAGCAGACATAAATTAATAAAACAATCTGTTTTGTGAAGATAATACACATTAAAGGAGGTAAGAGGATTCACTGTGTTGCATTCCAAGTCTGTCATCTTTCCATAGTCACTTGTCTGATTTTTTTTTTTTTTTTTTCTGGGTTGTGTTTGAGTGTTGTGTTTGCCTGTTAGTCTGTCCACGAAGGTGCGCGCGCGTGTGTTTTTGTGTGTGTGCACGCACATGCTCCTGCTCACACACATTCCAAATAATGTTCCAGTTCCAAAGTATTATTACTTTAACTTTGCAGAGCACTCAAAAGTCAGTCTTTAAGTGCCTTCTCACTACTCTATAAATAGTTGAGACCATACTGTCCTCCTCAGAACAAGGCAGTGGACATATGGCTGTATTCACCCAACTTTTCAGTGTGCACGAGATGTGTGTGTGTGCGCACCCATGTGTGTGTAAGTGTGAGTGTGTGTTTGTGTCAGTGCGTATGTGAACATACGTATATTTTTAAGCAGAAAACATGGGCTAGTCTAAAACTGTCCTCTCCCCTGAGCCCCCACACAGAGTCTAGTAACCTTCCATTTCTGTAGTATGCTGTTTCTTAGATCCTTTCATTCTCCTGCAGAGAAAGGCTAAAATCCTTCACACTCCGTTATGGTGATGAAAGTCTCTGTGAGGCAGCTTCCTCTTGCCTTCTTATCCATTCTGTCAGATGCTTTTGCGTGGAGACATGAGAATTTAAATGCTCAGAGAGTGGAAAAGGATAAGCAATGTTTCATTCTTACACATCCTTACATTCTTGTGGTCTAACATGTTTTCCTTTAATTATTTATTTATTTACCTTTGCCTTAGGTTTCAATGGTGCATGTGATCCATTTTGACTTGGATCTAGGCACACATGCACACTCACACATGCATCTCTTTTTCCACACAAGAACACACACACACACACACACACACCCACACGCACGCACATGCACGGCATACACATGCACACGCACAAATGCTTTCATATGCATTGCTACCACCATTCCTACTAGTTAAACAGAATAGATTTCATTTGAACCACTGAGAAAAACAGCAGCCAGAGCTGCTCTCTCTCTCTCTCTCTCTCTCTCTCTCTCTCTCTCTCTCTTCCTTCCCTTCAGTGTGTGTTTGTCTCTCTTCCCATTACCTTTACCTTTAGAGTGTAACAGATCTTATCCTTATTCATTTCAGTCATACAGGTATTCACTCACATACACAGTTCCTCTCATCCTGTCCATAGGACATTGTCATAATCCTGACCCCTGAGCTCCCGTCTCATTACTAAGCTTTCAAATGCCTTTGGGTGATTACAGACAACAAGAAAACACCACTGTTTATGTCTGAACAATGGATAACAAAACTGCAGTTACCAATTCCTCTTTGGGCTATTGATTTTTTAATTGCTCCATCTAGGTAAACATGGATCAATTTTACAAAGCACAACAAAAGCACAACACCAGCTTTAAATTAA